>NC_141539.1:132377500-132502500 GCF_021556685.1 Rattus norvegicus | reverse complement strand
ATGCATGAACTCGCTTCAGCGGAGGTTATCTACACAGGACATAAGCAAGATGGTCCCTCAGTACTCCATCACAGATGGGAGAGGGTACTAAGGCCACACTCTTCCCTCAGGGGTCACTGTTAGTTAACAGGTAGTTAGGGAGGGCCCTGCCCTTTTCTTAAGTGGTGTAGGTACCAGTAAGTTGTCCTCCCGCCAGTAAAGAACATCCCACCCATGCTTAGCAGGAACACTAACTAAACTCAGAGGGACCCACGGAGAGAAGACACGAGAGCAGGAGGGGGTCAGCAGAGAAGCAGCAGGATGGGAGAGGAAAGGAGAGTCCTTATCTAAATGTGTGGAACTGCCAAGCAACGCAATGTAACACAACTATGCCAAGGTGTGAAGTCACCCTCTCCAAAGGCAAAGGTCTAGCTGCCATTACTGTAGCAGGCTGGATTGATATCCGCACATCCTGTGAGCGTGCCCTTATACCCTCTCAAATCCTAACAGGCACGGAGCAAAGTCCCTGAAGAAATCATTTAAATCTCTTATACTCTATTCTCCCAGTAGCCTCTCTCCTTCCTCCTTAAATCTCAGGTTTACATTACAGTGTCTAGTGTTTCCCCGCATGTTTTTACAATGAACAGTATAGGCTCACTTTAACAGCCACAGATATTTAGAAATAGCCACCGATGCCACATCTTGACACGCACATATATGTGCATGTATTTCACTTATGTACCGCTGTTGCTGCACGCATGTGCTTTTACATGCCGAGTTTTTAAGTGTTGCAAATAGAGTCTCTCCATAACATATTTAACTTCCCACTAGACCATAATGATGCCAAGCTTATCGTGGGCTTGTGGTCATCTCTTCCTCTCTCTCCCCCTTCACGGTATCTGCAATTACTTTGGTATTATAAATGTGTTTTCTTATAACTGAGGAATCGAAAGACCTCATACCACATCTGCTAGGTTTCCTCATCTGCTTCTTGATTTGCAGCTCTCTTTCCAACCAGTAGCGTGACTTCTGGGGCTCTTACCTGGAGTCTTTCAAAGTTCACAGGTTTTTAGCTTTGACAAAGTCCTTCCCATTAAATGCTCCTTTCGGGATAGGTGATTATTCTGTAAATTATTTTAGAAGTTTACAGCTTAATTATTATTTCAGACTTTACTGTGTATACGTTCTCTGCAGTTTAATGTTCGTGTCAGCCACCGTTGAGAGCTAAATATTTCCGTGGCGTGAGGTCAATTTCAAGGGTCATTTCAATCACACTAATGATCTGGTTGGTCCTTCCTCGGAAAGGAGAAGACAGCCATGGTGTCTTCAGTAAACAGACTTTGTAGCATTGCTGCATAGTGGCTTTTCCAGAACTGAATGGAATGAACAGGGAGACCATGAAATAAGCTTCTCACCTCTGGGAAAAGCAGAGGTGGTGTTTATCGTAAACCACTGCTGGGGAGGAGACTGGACTGCTCAGTTTCTGAGGGAAGACTCTCAGACCTACAGAGCGGACTACCAGTTGAGCAGTGTGTTACAGGGATGCAACTTTCCTGAATGCTCATCAGGTAACAGAAAGCTCGCCTTTTCTGTAGGTAACACTCCGCCAACTGTACAGAAGCAACTCCATAAACCCATTGGGTTTTCCATGCTGCCCTTGGGTTCATTCTCATAGTCTGCAGCGGCTTCCTATCTGGAGTGAGTGCACATGCATGTGTCATAGCTGAAAGTGTCACCACAAGTGTGTTAGACACAAGTTAGCCATACACATGTGGCTCTGGTGGGGGGAGGGGCTCTTATTGTGTTTGATTTGTTTATTTTACTCCTTTATTTCTTATGTCGACACCACCCTAATCTGTTTTGCCACTTTTACGGTGTCTGGGAAGTTGGGAAGTGTGAACCAAGGAGCTCACCCACCGTCCGCAACTGAATTATTAGGGTTTAAACACCCTGCTTTTTCAGATACATTTCAGAATTCTCTTGGACCCCTCTTCCAGTTTTCCTTGCGGAAGGTTGAGGTTCTCAGTGTTTGACTCCTGGCCAGCGGAAGTGCACACCTGTTGGTTTGTATATTGACAGAATATCGCTGTCACATCGCTGAAGTCTCTTACTAGTTTGGGTGATTGGTTGCTCTCTAGATCCTTCGTCTTTCTCTGGGTCCGTGAGTGTGTCGCCCGCAATTGACAGCTTTACTTCAGCCATTCCTAGCCATCCTTCAATCCTTCCCTTCTTCCCTTTCCACAGGCTATGTTCTTCCTCCTTCCCTCTCCTGCCCCTTCCTTCTTCTCCCCCCTCCTCTCTTCTATCTCCTTCCTTCCCCTGTCTCCTCTTCCCCCACTTCCTTCCATCCCCTCTGTCTTCCAAGGGCTTCCCTGCATTGTCTGGTCCTCCAGCAGTGATGAGCAGAAGCCGTTTGCCTGCCTCTCTTCTCTCAGAGAGAGCGGAGTTGGGAATGTTGCCAGCTGTAGAATGGTGTAGTTAGCCCCAAACATGTTGAAGATATTTCCTTCACTTTCCAGATTGTTGGGAGTTTTCATTATTTACCCGTTGTGGATTTTGTCAAAGGCACTTTTGTATCTGTTGAAAAATCTCATGAGATTTGTTATCGGTTCCGTGTTCTTTTATCAGGTAAAGAAGAGTGATTAAAATCTGTTGTTTTTTTTTTTTTAAAGTCTATTCTGTGTCACTGGGGGTAAAATTCACCTTGTCATCATTGTGTGGTATTGATTTTATTCATCTATGGATCCAAACCATGAAAAAGGACTTCTGGCTTCAAGAATAAATGACGGCCTACAGCTTCCTTTCTGGTGATATCTTTACTGACGTATGCATTAGTAATCTTTGACCCTTAGAGTGAGTCGTGAGGATTTCTGTTCTCCCCCCAACACCGCCCACAGTGTGTTTGAATATGTAAGAATTCCCCAATGTCCCCCATGTAGCTTTGCTTTGTGAAGTAATTTTTTAACACTTTGATACAATTTAACTTTTCTAAGTCTTTTTGGAATAATTTATTTCTTTATTCTATCTGTCTTCCCCCCATCTCTCATCTCTCCTCTCTCTCTCTCTCTCTGCACTCACATGCACATATGCATGGATGTACATGCATGTGGAGGCTAGAGGCCCACCTTGTCCACCTTCCTTCAGGTGTCATATATTTTCTGTTCTGAGACCAGGTCTCTCAGTAGGTCTGGAGCTCACAGAGCAGGTCAGACTTACTGCAGAGTGAGTCATAGCCATCCTCTTGCCTCCATCTGCCTCACTCTGAAATCGCAAGCACATACATACCATGACAGTTAAGTTTTACATGGGTGCTAGGACTAGAACTCAGGACCTTGTGCTTGCATGGTAGCATTGTGCTGACAGAGCCATTTCCTCTGGTTGCTCATTTCTGTCAAGGAATGTGCCCATTTCTAATGGCTCCTGGCTTTGCCAGCATGACATTGTCCATGGTTTCATCCTGATGTCCGTCCATGGGACCATTTGAGATGCCCTTCTTCATTCATGGCCTTGGATTCTGTCTTTCTCTTTGTTTTCGCTGTCTTTCTGCTTGACGAAGGCCATCTACCACATAGTCAAGGATTGTACATGTCATGTTTTAAACATGTTGACAATTTTGTGTTAGCTCCACACAGACCGTGTCCATGGCTTGGACATGCTTGATTCAATGGCCTTATTTATGCCATTGATTTCTGTTTTCAAAATTAAAATTTAGTTTGACTTTCGTACTTCATTGAGTTTTGTTTTTATCTCATTATTTCTGTCTGGTCTTTAATCGTGTCTCCCGTTCCTTCTGAGGTGGGAGCTCAGATCACTGATTTGGGGTGCTTTAAAAAATAATGTTAAGTAGAGATGCCTCAGGGGTTAAGAGGAGGAGGGATTGTTTTGCAGCCCTCACCTCAGGTGGCTCGGAACTGCAGGAAGCTCCAACTGCAGAGAATCCATTGCTTCCATCTGGCCTGTGGACATCTGAACTCACATGTCCAAACCCATACACAACCACACACATAATCCATCACTTTCTAAATTCGAACCTTAAAATATAGTATGTACTTGAATTTTCATAATTCATATAACGAACGTTGCCCCACCTCCCACAACATATGTAAATACTTTTTATATTTACTGCTTATAAAACCACGGCTACAATCCCTCATAGTATGCTGAGCCATCACCCCACCAACAGGAAGACGTTCCCTCACCAATAACGGACCTTACAACACATTTTTGCACACAGAAAAATAAGTGTGTATGAAAAAATATCCAGGTTTACTTGTGTGGCTAAGGATTTTCTGTTGTTAGTATTTTCTCGAAATACACCATAAGTCCATTTCTATGTGATGGATATTGGATGTTCTGAGTTTTCTTTATGTAAGAAAATGTTTAATTAAATGTTACTTATTTATTTACTTCCTTATTTTGCACGTAGCTGGGTTCCTCTTGAATACATGCCCAGGTTGGAGGGTGATGGTGCATGAAACTCTTCCCGCACAGTACTGTGTTATCAAATCTTATTTCATTGACTTCACATCCCACCGACAGGCTCTTCCCTAGAGAACCACACTGCGGATGTCTTCAGATGGCTGCGGATTTAAAAACCTCAGGGGTGAGAAATGACATCACATCACGTTCTCATCTGAATGTCTCAGATTGCTGATAGACGGCACATATTGTCTCTCTATCTGTTCATCAGTATAAAGCACCCTCCAGTACTTTGCCCCCTGACTTTCTATTTCCTTTCCCCTTTGTTTTGTAAATTTTCACATTATATATTCTAGACGCTTTGGCTATGTTACATGTAGGCTTGGGAAACATCTTTTTCTCAAGTGCACCCTATACTTTTTAGTTAAAGCGTTTTTTGTTGTGGGGGAATGATTTTTGAAATTATCTATTTGTGTGTGTGTGTGTGTGTGTGTGTGTGTGTGTGTGTGTGTGTGTGTGTGTAGGTCTAACAGGGTTCAGATGCCCTGGAATTATAGTCACAGATAGTCATGAAACACCTTGTGAGTGCTGGAAATCAAACCCAGGACCCTTGGAAAAACAGTCAGTGCTCTGAATGCCTAAGCCAGTATTTTCTCAAACTATGGGCTGTGACCTCTTTGGAAGGTCAAAGAACATTTTTGAGGGGTCACTTAAGACAATCAGAAAAAAAAGAGATATTTACATTACAGTTCATAACAGTAACAAAATCATAGTCAAGAAGTAACAACCACAATCATTTTATGGTTGGGGGTCACTATAACAGGAGGAACTGTATTAAAGAGTCATGGTACTAGGAAGGTTGAGAATCACTCCAGCACCCTCTCCCCACTCTGAAATGCTTAGTTTTAATGCAATTAAAGTTTTCAGTCCCTTCTACTAGATCTGATCTCCTGTTACACAAGTGTTGTTTAACGAGATTTCTCATGCAGGGGATTCTCCGCTAGCCTCACACAAGTCTGCCTCCCATGTTTTTGGGAGTGTCTTGGTTTGTCTCTTTTAAGTATTCACAATGCACATGCATGCAGAGCATCCCTGAGGACCCTCCAACCCTGGCATCTCCCTTTCTCTTCCCTCGTATGCCTTATCCCCTCCCACCATATTACCACTCAGCATTGCTCGATGCCATTTAGGCTTCTATGCTGGTAGAGGTCAGGATAAGACCCCTAGCTCATGTGGTCTATTTTCTGTGATCTCTGTAGACCACATATCTTTAACCACCAAAAGTTATTCTACATATCTTAACACCTAACACTTAACACCAACCAGCTTCGACATGTCCCGAAGGTCTATATTTTTTATGGACTCTTCGCCCTTTCATGGCAATTATGACAAGGGAAATTCCCAGACACACCAATGGCTGAGTTGTAAAGGAGTTGGGTGAAGTGGAAATTTCAAGTTCTTTGGAAAGTCAGTTATGTCAAATGATGGTTTGCTGGGGCACACAGGTGAAAGAATGTTTTCCTGAAGCAGACACAGATGAAAGGTTGTTTTGAGATAGCAGACACATGAAAGGACCCTTGATGAAGGAGTATAAATATGAGCCCAGACAGTGGGAGATGAGCACTGAGTATTGGTTTGCTCCACCTCACTACTCTTTGCTAATGACAGGCATGTGTTGTTTCCCCTTGCATAGTGTTGTTGCGCTCAACTTGTGATAACGCTGCCATTGAGAGAAACTTATCCAAGAACTGGTTGTGAGGTTCTTGCAGTAGCTTGCTGTTTCTGTGGCCTTGCCTCAGGTTGGTTGCTGAGTCTTGCAGTTTCTTTAGGATTGAACTACAGCTGCCGGTTCGTGTGTGCTGTCTGCCTGCCTATAGGACAGTTCTTCAGTTGCTGAGTCAAATTTGGTGTTTTCTATGGGACTGAACTGTTATCAAAGAAGATCGAGCTCACCCCCAAGAACTATTGCTGAATAGGTCCACTTCACCCATATTCTAATTACTTTTCTCTTCTACTATCTCTTCTGGGTGATGGGTTAGAACAGAGGTTGAACCCTTATTAAAAGTAGGTTCCTACAGTTCGATTTACATACATTTGGGGTAAAGTATTTTTACTCCAGTTTTTGAAGAACTTGTTTTATTCAGGTCATCTCTTAACCAATGGCATTTTGGTTATCTGCATAGCTGAGTAGTGCATCGTTTACAGTCAATAATGACTGTACCCAATGCAATTGTGCTGTGCAAATAGACTCTTGACTGGACCTTCTGGTGATGGATTATCCTTGGCGAGCAAGAACTGTGCTTTCTTGGGCACTGTTTTATATTCAACTGTGTCTCTTCATTCTCTTACTAATTCTAGTATATTATCTACAGATTTTAAGTGACTATATAACTTTTTAATTTTCTAACAATACATCCTTCAAGTCTATGTGTTTTCTTTAAAAGTCCTTTTTTGCCTTTTATGAAATGAACCATATTTATCTATATTTAATTATAAATATATAGACATTTAAGTTGCATTCATTCATGTCTTTATACACACACACACACACACACACACACACACACACACACAGACAAACACATACATATACGTGTATGTATGTGTGTGTATGTATATAGTCACCTCAGTGTTGTTTCACTTTCATGCTGCCATTTTCCCGGCATACTGCAGGAAGGATATTGTTATTGATTATTAAAATTTAATTGCACTGGACTCAGAGAATTATGTTGACTCTCGGAAAAGCATTTCATTACCCTTTTGTAGCCTAATACATTAATGCTCCCTATAATTTGGAAGAGTATATGTTTCCTCATTCCACAGATTTATTTATATTTTGATATTACACACTACGTACCTACATACTCATTTCAATAGACCATATTTTCTTTTAATGACTGCATTGTCATTGTGTGTTATTATTTTCCAATAGAGACCCATAAAATACCCTGCTCCAACTTAGATTTAGTAATTTCGCTTTATAATTGTCATTGCATTTATTTTATAGACTTTCACAACCAAGTGCTAGCATTATAATTCCCTAGTCTGTTTTGGGTTTTGAGTGAACTTGGTGTAAACCGACTCCGTTCTCCCTCAGCTGACATTTTTCCGAACTGTCTAGACCATAAACGTGGTGAGGGCAGGTGCCCACGGCTTCCTTTGTTCTTCAGGGTAGTGTCTGGAGCCCGGGACACGATCCACCACCACTGCCGATAGATCAGAGAATAGGTCTAAACAAGCTTAGGCCTGGTCTAACATATTGCTACCAAAATACCTGGATTAGATTTCCCTGCTCCTCCCCTTTACTCTGTCTGTTATGGAGAGACATGTCTCTATCTTGCAGGGTCAAACTTTCCCCACAAATCAGAGAATAAATATTTCAGACACAAATGCCCATTGGCTCAACTCTCCCATGGGAAGGAGAGCAGAAGCCACGATGAAGTACTGCTACCTCTTTGAAAACCCTTACCTGAAAGTGTGCTAGTCTGTTGTAATAGGTTCTCGCAAGAGTGACTGAGGTTTCCAGCCTGTTTCTAGCTCATAATATATTTAAGTGGTTCTCCGCTCTGGTGGATTTGTATAATCATGGTGTGTGTGTGTGTGTGTGTGTGTGTGTGTGTGTGTGTGTGTGTACATGTGTGTATGTACTGGATGTAAGTGCAGAGGTCTGAAGACCTTGGGTCCTTCATCTTCATCTTCCACCTTGTTTGAGATGAGGCTTCTCATTGATTTGCCCACATGTAGGCATGGATGGGGGACTGTGAGTTTCCAGGGACCTTTCTGTCTCCCACACCCACCTAGCCGTAGAAGCAGACACTGGGATCACGGAGAACCTACCGTGCTCTTGGGTTTCAATGGGGTTTGAAGGTTTGAATTCATGGTTTGATGCTTGCACAGGAAAAGCTTTACCCAGCAAGCCCAGCTTTTCCTTCTCATCACTGTGAATAACAACTGCAGTAAGAATTCTCACAGACGGTGATTTCTATTTCTTGAGTTTTGGTTTTGTTCCCTGGGATACCGCAAATAGTCAAGCGATATTTATTGAATGAATTTATTAATAGACTCCTACCAAGCGCATGCCTCTGGGTTCTATGCTTGTTGATTGACATGAAGGTCATGTCTATCCGGAGAAAATATTCTAGAGAGTCAGTGGCAGTGTATAGAGTTCCAGCTGTGTGGCCTTGGTCAACTTAGTTAAGATCTCTGGGCCTCAGATGGAGTATTTAAAAAAAAAAACAGAAGGATGACTTCTGGGGTGGTGTATGACGGCATTTTGCTTGGCTGTGAGTGTTAGGGGAGGGCGGTGTGGGGGAGGGTAGTTCCCCCAGAGACCCCAGGCATTTACTAAGCACCCCAGTCAAGTTACCATTATTATTCATACTCCACTTGCCCACAGTGTGAATGCTTTGAGGCCATGGCCTAGGGGCCCTTGGAAATTTACAAAAATTTGCATACATTTGCATAGGGAGCAATACCTGCCTTCTATTTGTACAGTAACTTAGATCTCAGCTTTGCAAGGTATACAGAAAAAAATAAATACATCTATCTAGGGCTCTAATTTCCCAGCTCCCTTCCCTAGGGATTCTCTGGGGTAATTAAGTCAGGGATTGGTACATTCTGGAATAAAAGATACAACAGTTAATTCTTTCCAGAACTATGCCTTCCAGAGCCCAGGTCACAATCACAGGTAGACAAACCCCACCGGCCTGCCTGCCACCTCTGAGGGAGCAAAGTGGTTAATCTTGATCCTTTCATAAGTAGGACTCAGTTGCTATTCATTTGACACACCAATGAGCTTAGGAAATTTATTAATGTTTTTGCAAGAAAAAACAAAATATGCATGCATGATTAGAGAAAAAAATAGATACATTCTAACCCAGCCAGAATCCAAATAGGTTACTGCAAAAGAAGGTCAGGACCTGTCTCTTACCTGCCCCAGGCTAGGAATGTGAACAGTCTAAGTCAACATTCAGGCATTCAGGTGCTTTTCTGTGGAGGACATAGAAGTGGGTTTTGCGTAGTTTGGGTCACCAGGTGACCTATCACTCCTTAAGAGCACAGAGTATGCCAGCAGCAAACCACTGAACTGAGAACGAGATCCCCAT
Organism: Rattus norvegicus; assembly: GCF_021556685.1. Taxonomy (NCBI): domain Eukaryota; kingdom Metazoa; phylum Chordata; class Mammalia; order Rodentia; family Muridae; genus Rattus; species Rattus norvegicus. Next base: position 132,492,997 of record NC_141539.1, on the reverse strand, counting down.
TGAAGGAATCAGAGAAAAGACTGAAAGAGCTTGAAGGGGCTTGAGACCCCATATGAACAACAATGCCAACCAACCAGAGCTTCCAGGGACTAAGCCACTACCCAAAGACTATACACGGACTGACCCTGGGCCCCAACCTCATAGGTAGCAATGAATATCCTAGTAAGAGCACCAGTGGAAGGGGAAGCCCTTGGTCCTGCTAAGACTGAACCCCCAGTGAACGTGATTGTTGGGGGGAGGGCTGTAATGGGGGGAGGATGGGGAGGGGAACACCCATATTGAAAGGGAGAGTGAGGGGTTGGGGGATGTTGGCCTGGAAACTGGGAAAGGTAATAACAATTGAAATGTAAATAAGAAATACCCAAGTTAATAAAGATGGAGGGGAAAAAAAGAGCACAGAGTAAACCCGTGCTTATTTCTGCAGGAGTCGTAAGTTGCAGAATGAGGAGAATAATGTCTCTGAGGGCTTTCCAGCTATGCTAGCAAATAAAAAACACCCAAGGCAGGTTTAAGCCAGGACACAGTCAATGACCAATGGTGTCTGTGCTGTGGTGGTAGCTTTTCTAATACTCTTCAACATGAACTCGCTTTTAATAAACGGGTAAGTTCCGTAGACTAAAGGAGATACGCTTTGAGGTCTCACTGTGTGTGAGGCAGGGTGCTGACCACTGGGTTGTTGTAAATTCAACAACTAAAGATTGACTCTAGAGATGGTTTTGAAGCAGTGTTAGTAGAAGAGGAACCAGAGGTCGCCTACCCTAGCCCAGGCGTCACTGAAGAAAGTCATGTGGCCTTTCATGCAAATGATTTGGAATACTCATAGCATCACCGAGACTGTTTTAGTGATGTAAGAGTAGAAGACAGGGTTCACATCCATTGCGGTTGGCGTCTGCTGTGTAACAAATTTATTCCCAGACAAGGACATAAAATAATATTCATTTGAGAGGCCCTGTTTCCAGAAACAAAACAACCAAAACAACCAAAGTGCGCGCGCATGCGCCCACACACCACACCACACACACACACACACACACACACACACACACACACACACACACACACACAGAGCCTGGAATGCTGACAGGTGGCTTGTTCAAGAGAGTCTCTGTCCCTTGTCAGAGGCTTACAGTCTTGTCAGCCCTGGGGTAGACAAGGGGGGTGGGAGGTGGAGAGTAGGGGGGTAAAGCAGTGGGGGGTTGGGAAAGGGGAGGAAGGAGTGTGCTCGTGGGATGCTATAGTGCTCTGCTGTTGTGGTGAAAGAGCGTACCCCTAAACGGGGAGCCACGTCTCTTGCTCCAATCGTGGGATGGGGTGCCCCCAGGAATCACGAGTAGCCGATCTTGATGTAACAGCAAGAGGTAGCTTTTATTAACGAGATCCCTATTAGCGGGATCCCGGGTCGATACGTATCTCACACAGGAGATAGAGGAATCGACCCCGAGCCTCCAGACTCGGGGGTTTATATAGGGGAGGTTAGGGGCATTCGCGCGGTTACACATGATTGGTCATTTCAAATGGTGCACAGTTACTTTCGGCGCGAAATTACATCAGCAAGGAGTACGTGCTCTCTAGCAGCTCGGCAGGCAGGTAGGGTGGCTCATCTCACTCAGGGGTGTGAAGGAAGGGGAGGGGGTGGCTACAGATGGTCAATGTCCTTGGGGCTGATAGCTGGTCCGGCAAGTCCTATCTCTGGCTCTCCCTCAGGTACGTCCGGCCCTGCACATCCGGACTCTGACAATGAGTAACCTTTTTAAAACTCTAGTTCTACAGTGGCTTCTCATCTCAGTGGCCAGCCTCAATTCATTAGCTTTGGGGTCAGACCAATGACTTGAGGTACAAAACAAGAGATGGTAAATGCCGCCATACTAGTCCTGGCTCAAAAAGTAGCAATGGTTTTAAGATGTGTGCATGCTGAGGTGCCGAGCCTTGCATGGTTGAGTACTATCCACCCTGTAGCTACAGCACAGTGTACTTATCCACGTCTGGCTGTGAGCATTTGCACAGACTCGACTTTTAAGCCAACACTAAGTGCCACAGTCCCTTCTGTGCATGTGATTGTGTACATGTCTCTCTTTGACTTGGGTCAGTTGCTACAGAAAGCATGACTGGATCTTGATGCAGCAGCATTCAGTAGCGTTGTAAATGTGCCACCTTCTCACCAATGTTCACTATTGACGGCCATCTTAAACGTTACATTCAGGGTGGTATCCCATGGTTACTTTAACTATCAGCTAATAACACAGGTCAGCTTTTGCATACGGTCATTTATGTCTGTTTAGCTGTTTGGCTTTTAAAACTGGGCTTGGGGCTAGAGAGATGGCTCAGTGGTTAAGAGCTCTGTCTGAGGGACCACGTTCAGTTCCTAGCACCCATGCTGGCTGGCTCACAACCTTCTGCAACCCCCTCTGCTGGCTTCCACAGGCACCTGCACTCACATGCACATAGCACATAGACAGGCACACAGACACGTAAGTAAAGAGTAAACCGGGCTGTTTGCTTTCTCATGTAAACATTGGTAACAGACCTGTGTGAGCCCTTCACCAAGCCGTAGGGCTGAATGCAGTTTCTCCTTGTTTGTGGCCCTCTCTCTTTCATTTTCTGTGGTTCATTTAAATAGGGATTTACTTATAATAAGGATCACCTTTCGATTGTTTACAGTGTATGCATTCCGTATGTCTCTTCAGGAACTCTCTGCCTACTAACGAATCACAAAGCTTTCATCTAGAGTGTTTGTAATTTAACTTTGATATTGAGGTATAAGCCTATCTAAAGTTCATTTTTACATAAAAATGTTTTCTAGTGTAAATCCACTTATTTTCTTCTTGTAATTGAATACAAAATTTCTCCATCGAATCAATTCGATCCAGTTTTTAGACATCCCGTAACATATTCCCTTGTTCTAGAATTCTCTTCTTATAGTATAGCAAATCATTTTGATTACTGTAACTATATATATATATGTATAGGATGACCATGTATATAATCTGATAGAGTCTCTCTATGAAGCCCTGGCTGTCCCGTAACTCACTATGTAGAGTAGGCTGGCCTCAAACTCAGAGATGTACCCGCCTCTGCCTTCTGAAGTGGGACTGAAGGCTTGTGTTAATGAACCAGCGTGGTGTAGTAGCACGTATCTTTCATTGGGCAATGCCACTCAATTGGTTGTGCTTTTTCTCCTCTTTTCATTTTGGTATTCACTTGACTACTGTAGGTCCTTTGTAGCTTCCTGTACTTTTTAAAGGAAGCTTGTCAATTTCTGTGGAAGAGCCTTGTAGAACTTTGGGCTTAGTTTCAAAGTCTATCAACTCGAACAGAGAAGACATTGCCCTGGTATTTTGTAGCTTTCAGATTATTTGTGCTTCTGTTTCTTTTTTCTTAGCTGTGTTTTATGAGTTTCAATATTTAACTCTTGCATTTGCTTTTCTCAAACTTAGTGCATTTTAAAATTGTTTTTTTTCTACTTTCTAGGTCTTTAATGCTCATATACAGAAATAAAAATTTTTTTCTATAATATAGCAGCGCCGAATTCCTTTATTAACTCCACATCTGCTTTTAGTCTATAGGCTTGTAAAGGTGAGTGAGTGTGTGTGTGTGCATGCGTGCGTGCGTGCGTGCGTGCGTGCGTGTGTGTGTGTGTGTGTGTGTGTGTGTGTGTGTGTACACGCTCCCACACACATGCACCAGTGGCTGGTGGCTATCTAGAGAATTGCCCAGTTCATTCTGTGGCACAAAGAGTTGAATATCTGTGAAGGACAGAAGAGCAAGCCGCAGAGAAGAGGAAACAGCTTCATATCAGGGACAGGAGATGCCTAAAGCTGTTAGTCTACTAAACAGATACTGGCTTGAGTATGTCTTGGGGCTCTGGTGTCCTTCCCTTCCCCTGTAGATCCTTCCTGTTAATGTCTACCAGGAGCAAGAAGTCTTCATATAAGGGAGCCCACAGTTGCTTTCCCTGTCTACCTTTGTCTCTGTCTCTGTCTCTGTCTCTGTCTCTGTCTCTGTCTCTGTCTGTCTCTGTCTGTCTCTGTCTGTCTCTGTCTCTGTCTCTGTCTCTGTCTCTCTCTGTCTCTCTCTCTCTGTCTCTCTGTCTCTGTCTCTCTCTCTCTCTCTCTCTCTCTCTCTCTCTCTCTCTCTCTCTCCCCTCCCCCAGGCTTTTCTGTGTACACCATGGTATTGTCTGTAAGTAAAGGCATACTCCACCCCCGCACCGCCTGCCTACCAATTGCCTTAACATTGCTTTAGAGTTATTTATTTTGTGTCCATGGAAGTTTGCCCTTCTCGAATGCCAGGAGCTCTGGAACCAGAGCTACACATAGATGTGAACTACCCTGTGGGTGCTGAGAGTCAAACCCAGGACCTTTGTAAGAGCAGTAAGTACTTCTATGCAGTGAGCCAGGCCAGCTCCTAGCCCTTATTCCCTTTTCTTACCTTATTGCAGTGGGCATTCGGGTCAACATGTTGTTTCCATAACAAAGAGCAGATGTATGTTCATTGCTTGGAGAAGATGTTTTTGCATCATGTATGATTGCAGCTTTGTGGAGCCTTTTAAGAGATAAGAGCGTTCCTTTCTGTCCCTGGCTTGCTGAGGTATGAAATTAAAGGTTATATGTTTGAAAACTCTTAGTCAATTAGTACAGTCAATTTCACTCTGATTTTAATATTAATGTAACACTGACCTTTTTGGTTTGCTGAATTTTATCACATTTCCATGTTTTTGCGTATGTGTATGTACCATGTATCATTTTATGGATTATGAATGCGTTTGCGTATATACTTAAAATGCTTGTCTCTGGGGATGCATTTCCATATGAACCAATTTGTTCCGATTTCGTCAACAGATTCTTTAGCCTTCAGCCTGTGGTTTTATTTTGGTCTTTGTGTCTGGCGGTAGCGGCAATGTTAATGCGATTTCATTAAGCTCGCTTAAGAGCATTTTTATTAGCTCTGAGGGAGACGCTTACATATGAAGGTTCATTTCCATCCATAACTAGAGTATCCTGGGCCTGAAGAACTTCGTAGGCCGAAAGATGTCACAGTTGCCGCTTTTCTATTGCTGTGATAAGACACCGTGGCCAAGGCAATTTATGAAAGAGTTTATTAGGGCTTACAGGGCCAGAAGGTGAGAGCTCACATCTTACCTGCAAGTACAGGGTGGGGGTGGATTGGGAGGAGCATTAAGAAAGGCAGAGGCTTTTGAAATCTCAGTGTCTGCCACGCCCTGTGAGACACCTCTTCCAAGGAGGCCACACCTCGCACCTCCCTATATTCCCTTCAAACATATAAGCCCAAGGAGGGGGGTACATTCTCATTCAAACTACTACAAAATTTCTACTTAAAATTTAAATTTATTTGTAGTGTCAGGGCTTGGTTCTTGTCCATTGGATGGGTCTCAATTTAGGGCAGTCATTGGTTGGTCATTCCATACATCCGTTTCAGCTTTGTCCAGGCACATCTCCTACAACATTTTGGTTAGAAGGTTTTGCAGTGGGTTGCTGTCCTTATCCCTCTACTGTGAGCCTGCCAGGCCACAGGAGGTGGCCACTTTAGGCTCCATATCCCCCACTGCTAGGATTCTCAGACAGAGTCATCCTCATAGACTTTCTACCTCCCCCACCCAGGTTTTCATCAGATCCCTAAGACATCCCCCACCTACACACACACCCATTTCCTTCTCTCTCCCATACTCTCCCACACCTGATCCCCTGTGCTGCTCATCTCCTCATGACCTCTCCCACCCAGTTCTATCTACCTCCAATCCATTTTATTTCCCCTTCTACAGACAGGATCCCAGTATAACTGGCCTCTGAGAGGCCCCGCCCAGCAGCCTAAGGAAACAGATGCAGACACCCATAGTCAAACATTAGATGGAGCTCGGGGAGTCCGTGGAAGAGTTGCAGGAAGGATTGAGGAACCAGAAGAGGACAGGGACTCTACAGAAAGACTGACAGAGTCAACAAACCTGGACCCTTGGGGGTTCCCAGAGACTGACCCACCAACCCTTCTACCAGGAGGGAGGTTGATATTGGGATGATGTCTCAGTCTCCACTTTTTCTTCTTCCTCCTGGTGCCTTTCTCCTTTCTCCCTTTTTATTATGGTGACGACATAAAGTGCAGCATCTTCCTTCTTTAAATTCTAGGTATTGAATGCTCAACATTTCCTCCCAGGACTCTTAGGTGCAGCCTCAACATTTTGATGTAATGTATTGATATTTCCTTCCTTCCTTCCCTCCTTCCTTCCTTCCTTCCCTCCCTCCTTCCTTCCTTCCTTCCTCCCTTCTTTCCTTCCTCCCCCCTCATTTTTTCTTTCTCTTTCTTTCTCCCAGTTTGCTGTGCTTTATTACATAGCAGAAAAGTTTTAGTGTACTTTTATTTTGAAATTTGTTAGATTAGGGTGACAGGAATTGGTTCCTTTGAAATTCCCTTCACTGTCCTTCCTATATGTTGAGAGTTCCTGGTTGGTAGATCCCAGTGTTCCCCATCAATCATTGCATCCTGTTTTCCTACCTAATTTGAGGGGGCCTCTTCCCACTGTTTTGTCCTCTTTGAGAAACACAGGAAGAAACCTCCATCACCTGGGCCGCCAGAAACCAGGGACCCACGTATTGATGTTTTCATTTACTTTAAAATAAAAAAAAATAAATCTTTGGCCTAATACCATGCTTTGCCTTTTGTTTTACTTTTGATCAATTGACAATCATTTGGGTGTTTAACATCTTAAATTTCATTTAGCTTTTTAGTTGCAGACTAATTCTAAAATTAGTAAGAGCTATTTTATACCCTGCTTTATGTTAATGTTTCTCAGAACTGGGGAGAGCGTCTGCCTTTGTTGCTCAGTGAAATTTGATTGTCAGTGAAGTCATCAAATTAGAGTGTTTTCATGCTTTCTACGCACTTAGCAACGTTTCTCCTTTTATTATTGGAATATCATGTGTGCAATGTTTCTATTTCACCACTGATTTACTTATTCTCTCAATTCTATGAGATTTTAGGTTTTTGGAGATGAGCATATGATAGTTAATAAATTGAAAAGCCACTTAGTGTCTGTCATTGATCAGGCATTACAGAGGCTGTGCGATGTAAGACAGAGTCCTTGTCCTCATGGGGCTAGTGTCCTGAGACAATGCTGTGATGTCATGAGATCTGATCCAACCTATAAAAGACTACATAAAAGATTCCTGTACTATGATTGAATTTTCATACAAGCCAACCGTAATAAATCTACCTGCTTTTTTCTCCAACAAACTGCCACAGTTTGGTAGCTTAGAGCATCACCTAGCTTTGACACCCTGCAGGCTCTGTGTCGCAGTAGTCCAGGCCTGGCTTGGCTCGGTCCTTGGCAAGAATGAAATCCAGACGTCAGGGGCTGGATTCTCAACTAGGACAGTGTCTGCTTCCATCACCACTCACAGTTTCGGCAAAGCTGCTGAGTGACTATGAGGGCTCTCATCCCAAAGCCTGAAGGGAGAGGGAGACCCCTGCGCATGTTGACTCAGCACCTCGGTATCTTAGCGATGATGCTGTGTGGCCATCTGTGTTATGCTACACAACACCCTCTGAGAGTGACCTGCTGGTACCCTGTCCATCATCCACTGGTTAGGTGCAAGTCAATGGCTCTGTCCACTACCAGCAAAGGGAAGGAATTATATAGGGTACAGGGTGGAGACAGAAGTCATGAGGGCCATGTTAATGCCTGTTCAGCACACTAAGTACCCTTAATTCTGTAGAGTGGAAGCATGGCAACAAGCTTCCTGATGCCAGGTGTATATGTATTTTAAAGTTGCTATGCCTGTTACACTGTAATTTCCAAATGCTGCAGTAATCTACTCTCCAAGCTTTTCGGTAATGTGCCCCTCCCAACTTTGTGGAGACCTCCTCCTTACCAACGTTGACCTTTGAACTTCCTCGCCCCTTACGATGTCTTTGCACTACTTATGCAGCGTGGCCTTCTCTGCAGAAGCCGTGTGCTCTCTGAGGCTCAACGTCAGCATCTCCCAAGCTAACCTTGGAGTATGGCCACTGCTTTCAACTCATCTCTTAAGGTTGTCACTACTTCAGCCTACCGTCCCTTGTACCAAAACCTACAGAGTCAGGGATGCTGAAGACACTGGCTTGAGCTTCTCTAGGCTTGAAGTGCAGGGACTGTGTTCTGGAATGCAGGCATTCCATGGGTGGGGCTGACCCTTCACCTTTTCTCCTCGGAGCTCCCAGGAGCAAGCAAGGGTGGGCCTATCTAAATCCCGATTATTAACTCACATGCACTAGACATTGAGGGTGTGGTAATTGTTGTCATTTTTTATAATATTGTGATATTAATCTTAGGGAATATTGAATCTCCAAATAGCCCGTGACATAAAGAGACCTTTATGGCTCCGAAGGAGCTATTAGACTTTATTATCTCACGAATCTTCAGATTTAAAGAGTCCTCAAAGAGACCTTGACATAATTAAGCCTAATGAGTCCAAAGGAGTTACAATGGTCTATTGTGTCAATAATTTAGACATGACAGGTCTTTGTGGGAAGCAGGCTCTGGTATCTAGCACAGCCTTGGGTTGTAAGAATAAGTCTGGCAACTGAGTTAGCGAGCTATGGGTGTCCGAAAGGTATTTTACACCTCAAAGACAGTGGAAGAGTTTCAAACAAAGCTGTTTGACTACATTGACTCTGCTTTTTAATGGCAGCTTGGGTGGTAGACTAGTTTACTCCCTTGAACAGCTATTAAAACAGATATGTGCTGCCCATGCATGTGCTGTCAGGGGTTGGGGCATTTTGGTGAAATAAGACACAGCCTCTGCTCTCAAATCCTGAAAGTCTCAGTCGTCTCACAGACTAGAACACGTGCTGGAAGGTATTAGCTCACAATATGGCTGCCAGTTTGAGTGTTAAAGTTTTACTGGGAATACACACATTCTTTCGTGTGCCATCTGCAGCTGCCCTTGTGTGGTGGTGGCAGAAGTAAGTAGCTATCACAGGGACTACATGGTCCACACAGCCGGGACTATTTACTACCAGAGTCTGTAAGACAGACTTTGCCAATCCCTGATCTATAATTCCAAGGTACTGGCTGGGCCTGCTCATTCTCCAAATATTCATGAGTTGGCACTTCTGGTTCCTATAGCTCTGATGTCATTCAGAACAAGCCATGTTCTATTTTCTCATCATTTTATGTCTATGTCACCTTAGTACAAGGGACTGTCACAGTAAATTCTCATAAACTATATTCAGTGCAGCCTTTATATCAGGTCCAAGTATATAGATATTTGGTGTAATTCCTGGAGTATTGAAGATGTTTGGTTAACATCGGAGAGGTGGATTCTATCTGTTCACACCAGAAAGAGGAGTTCAAGGGTAATGTTCCACACTTCCTGCCTGGAGTACTGAATGCTTTCCATCCCCATAGGTGGGCACTAGGCAGTGACTCATCCTTATAAGATAGAATACCTCAGATGGGAGAGCATTGCCAAAGGTGAAACACCCTGGCACAAGGGCATCAAGAGAAGCAGCAATGCATCCTGGTATTGGTAGGCAAACCTAACATCTTCATGTGGGATGGAGTTTAGTGAACAGAGATGTGCCTATGTGGGCTTTTTAGTCTCTCTCTCTCTCTCTCTCTCTCTCTCTCCCTCTCTCTCTCTCTCTCTCTCTCTCTCTCTCTCTCTCTCCTACCCACTCACCCCCACCCCCACAGTAATAGGCAGTGAGTGGTAGGTGTTGGCTGGAGGAGGAACTAGGTGAGGGGTCTGATATTGGGCTTGGGAGTTAACTTTGGGATTTCTCTGCAGATCTGTGTAGGTACACATCCTGGGTATGTGCACGGGGTGCATCCTGCAGCCAGGGCTTGGTGATTCCAAAAGAGGACTATTTCATGGATTTTGTCCATGTCCTTTCCCAACAACTGAAGTGTGGGCTGTCCCTGAATCTGTTGCCTGCCTGTGGATTCCGTTCCTCTAGCCCACCTGTCTTGTCTGGCCCCGGTGGGAGAGGATGTGCCTAGTCCTGCAGTGACTTGATGTGCCAGGGGTGGGAGAGACCCAGAGACAGAGCTTCCCCCTCTCAGAGGAGAAGGGGAGGGGGCAATGAGGGGAGGATCTGTGAGAAGAGATACTGGGAGGAGGGGGCTGATATTGGGGTGTAAATTGAAAATGAAAGTATAGAAAATGTGGGTGGGAATAGGAGGTGGGTGTGGCTAACAGTACAGGATGGGGTGGGGATGGGAAACATGGGGAGCAGGGAGAGCTATCATTTTTTAGGCATCTTTGTGAATGGATTATGCCATATCACCTGTAGGCGAGTATCTGGGAGGCAGAGACAAGTAGCTAAAGAGGAAACATGACCAGACTGAACCTTGAGAGAGGGGAGAGAGAGAGAGGAGAGAGAGGAGAGAGAGGAGAGAGGAGAGAGAGAGAGAGAGAGAGAGAGAGAGAGAGAGAGAGAGAGAGAGAGAGAGAGAGAGAGAGGCCTGAGATGAGTCCATATGCTGAGAGTAATAGGCCTGGGGACCCTGCTATGTGAGGCTTTAACCTAAGCAGAGCTGTGCATACAGAGATTCCACAGGGAAAATCTCTCAACCCAACCCCGTCTAATGCTTGCAGCCCATGCAAGCTTCTGATGACCTCTCAAGTGTGTCCTGGGAGTTTCCTGCTTCTGTAGGCTGGGGAAGGCACCTTAAGTTGCTTTTCCGAGCTCTTGTCGGATAGCCTGCTTAAGGTAAGGTTTCTCTTTCTTCCCATCTCGAGCCCATGATCTCTACCCTCTTTTGACTCGAATCTACCTGCAGTCCTTCTGCCGAAGGAATGAATTAGGGAATAAATTGAGGGATCATTTTGTGGCCAACCATGAATCAATGCTGACCCACTTGTGCAGTTAAGAACCTGCCTGGCATAATCGTAGCTAGAATTCATTAATTGAACTGAGCAAAGTGAGGTCCAAGTTCACCTTGCAAAGACTTACGGCAACTCCACTGGGTTTAGAATCAGCCGGAGGGTGGGAAGAAGCAACTTGGGTGTTTGGGGGGGTAGATTTAGAATAGAAAGACACCCACACATTGGGTCAGGCTCCACTGCAGCTGAGCCTGTCACCCATGCAGCATCTCTGCTCTGCAGAGACCTGCAGCCTGCAGTCATCATTTGGAACATGAAGATCATCACTCCCCCGCAGGCTGTCTAAGATCTCAACCAGCTCATAGGTCTGCGATGCGCTTGGATCAGGGCTGGCACCATCCAACTTTTCAGCTCTTTGAAAAGTTTGCTTAAGAATTGAGACATTACTTTTCACTTCCCCAAGAAGGTGTTATCTTTTCAGGATTCAAAGAGGCCGGAAAAAAATGTCCTCATTTTCCTTGGCAGACAACGTGCTGTGTTCTCCTGGTTACTGATCGGCAAATCGAAACAGGCTCCCCCCCTTTCTATCCCCCCTCGTTACCTGGACGTAGCTTTTTGGTCTTTCTCCAGATGAAGCCCTCAGTGAGACTGTGCAAGATGAAAGGGGATAGTGGTGGAAGCCGCTGTCAAGGAGCCATCAAGAATTTTAACATTTTGATTGCTAACTCTGCTATGTCAGGAGCATGTGTGTTTAAAGACCTGGGGAATTTGAAGTGAATACATCTGAAAGGTGCTTCTGATTTTCCTGTGACACAAATAGAGAGACCTGGGGATGTTCATTCCCTGACACTCTTGAATGTCAATCTGGGGGCTGTTTTCTGACCTTTCAGGGTACACGTGCTACAGCATCGCTACCGGAGAAAGAGGATTCGAGACTTACTTTCTCTCCCTTGAAAGCATCGACACCTTCCTCCACCTGCCCTGGATCAGAAGCATAAATGAATGCATCCTTGTCGTGAATCTGGAGACAAAGGGTGGGTATTGAAAATGACTGACCTGGGAAGCCCTGGAAATGGATTACACTAAACCTGAGGATTTCCAGGGACAAAGAGGAAAAAAATCCGAGCAGAAGCAGCAGTCTCAGGGGAGTGGAGCCTTCAAAGGCAGAGGTGGCCCTCCCCATTTTGAGACCTCACCTCCTTTGGGAGGTGTCACCTGGACTCTCTGAAGCTTGCTCCAAGCACATGTTTCTGCAGTAATAGACTCTCCATCCTTAGAGGGCTCCCACTGGTGCCAACACCCCCGTGTTCTCTAAGGACCAATGCTCCAGTTCCGCTCACCTGTCACTGGCTCCGTGACGCCGTGGGAGCCAGCAGAACCCAGGAAACCCAGTTTTTCTCATCTGTAAAGCATTTGTTAACTCTCACAAGATGATTGGCACCTCTCAAAGAGAAAACATGTTCTTCATGGGGTCCTGAAGGTGACATCACCTCTCCCTATCACTTCCTTCCTCCTTATATTTGGGGATAGAGATAGAGGTCACTCTGTCTCCTGTTGCTCCCTGTATAACCAGAGCTGTCCAGAGAGAAGCTTCTTAGACAGCCTGAATCTAGTTTGAAAGGGAATTAACACACACACACACACACACACACACACACACACACACACACACACACACACTACAAAATAGTAGGTTCCCATATTTTTTTAAGGGACTTGGGAGAGCATGCCATTCTTATATCAATGGCTTGCTGTTTGGACAGCGTCTATTCCCCTCACCAGTTTGGTGACTAGTCTGAACATAACTTTACCCTCTCCACCCCTCATTTCAGCGAACCCTCTCTTTGTGTGGGAGCCATTAAGGCCACCCATTCTTAAATTAGCTCAGACAAAAAAGAGAGAAGTGCATTTTATAGTCAAGCCAGCAGTAATTGGACACTGTGACTATGAGTGGCCCTTGCGGTGTTTGGATATGGGCCAAATGTACCTTCTGTCTGTCTCTGACACCGGCAGACAATAGCGGTATTATTTATGGCGCTGGCTCCGTGCGATTCGGAAGGCCAGCTGCGAGAACAAAAGACTCGCTCACACTTGGCCCAGCCCTACTCTCAACCTGAGGCTCCAGCCCTGTTTTGTAAATAATTCACCCCGCCACCCCAAAGGACGGATCCTCTTTCCTTTTCCCACTGACCATGGCTGCAAAGAAAAGGCAGGTCTCTCATGTGAATCCTTGTGGGTTATGGGGCGTGGGAAGGAACAGCCAACGTTCCTGCGTCTTGGGGTGCACAGTCACCACCATAGATCAGCTATGGACCAACTAGTTGGAGGGCAGCAGAAACAGAGTCTGGGAAAACATGGCAATGTCTAGCCCTGTGGGAAGTCCTGTGTCTCAGGGTGCCATTCTCCGTTTCGTGTACAGGACAAACAACTTCCCAGGCAACCACCACAGATTGTCCTACAGGCTCATGGCAATACAACCCGAGGGATACTGTCACATGGACTGAGCTTCTAGGATCCAGAAAAGCTGATCCCTCTGTCCAGTTGCTGGCCTACACATAGGACATGGAACTAGAGAGAACTTAATAGTGCACATATCATCTGTACTGGCTGGTTCTGTGTGTCAACTTGACACCAGCTGGAGTTATCAGAGGACGGAGTCTCCCTTGAGGAGATGCCTCCATGAGATCCAGCTGTGAGGGCATTTTCTCAATTAGTGATCAAGGGTGGAAGAACCCACTGTGGGTGGTGCCATCCCTGGGCTGGTGGCCTCGGGTTCTATAAGAGAGCAAGCTGAGCAAGCCAGGGGAAGCAAGCCAGTAAGTAATATCTCTTCATGGCCTCTGCATCAGCTTCTGCTTCCTGACCTGCTTGAGTTCCAGTCCTGACTTCCTTTGGTGATGAACAGCAGCGTGGTAGTTGTAAGCTGAATAAACCCTTTCCTCCCCAACTTGCTTCTTGGTCATGAGGTTTTGTGCAGGAATAGAAACCCTGACAAAGACAACATCTATGCTTGGGGATAGGATCCCATGGTCCCTGCCCCAGACCTGGGTCCATGAAGCCTAGCTCCAGCTTGAGTCGTGCTCCAGCACACCAGCAAAGGAACCTTCCTACATTTATCCACAGCAATCTATGGGTCCTTGTCACCTTTTCCCACATTGAACTGTGCTGTTTCCCTGTTCCTGGGATTGCCAGCTCCTGGCTCTCTGCCCAGACAGTGGATCTGGTCTCAGCTACATCTTGGGATCTAATGTCTGCTTAGGTTCTTCCCAAATGGATATAGGGGCCTCCCTAGGCACAGCTCATCCTGTGTGTTTCCTTATACACAGAGGACATGGGATAACCTCAGGTTGCATTCCTCTGTTACTAGCCACATTTTAGTTTGAGACAGTGTCTTTTACTGCTCTGGAACGCACCAAGTAGGCAAGTGGATGGATGGATGGATGGATAGATGGATGGATGGGTGGGTGGAAGGATGGATAGATGGATGGTAGAAAGGACGGATGGATGGGTGGATGGATGGATGGGTGGATGGATGGGTAGATAGATGGGTGGATGGATGGGTGGATGGATGGATGGGTGGATGGATGGATGGGTGGGTGGGTGGATGGATGGATGAAAGGAAGAAAGGATGGATGGATGGGTGGATGGATGGTGGATGGATGGATGGGTGGATGGAAGGTGGATGGAGGATATATGAATAAGCAAATGGCAGGCTGAGGTCCTACTTCTTTTGTGCTGTATTCTTCCAAGTGCATGCTTGACTGTGCCTCACACTAGAATCCTGTCTGTGTTTCAGAGTCTGCCTCTGTCCCTCTGATTACTCACGTTCTTGATCTTATACTCCAAGACCCCATGGTGAATGGAGTCCTCCATCCCTTAAGCTCATATAGCCTTACCTGACACCTTTGTGCCATCCAGGAATGGAACTGTCAGGGTCCCCTTTGCCTCTTTGAGGGGCAGCTCTGTCGCCCACTTCCTTCAGGGTATCCTTTGTGAGCTGGGTGTGCACAGGCCAGGTGCCGGGAAGTGGAGCTCTTTGCCATGACCCATGGTCCTTACCCATCCTCTTCCACACTTAGTTTCTGCTCCCTGGTCCTTATGCTGCGGTCAACAAATCTGGCTTCATCTTTTACTCTTCCCAAACTCTCAGCCAGCACGGGACCTGTTTTGCTTCTTATGCCTTAGACTAAGAACCCCCAAGGCTCCTAAGCCCCTCCCGAGAGTGGGGGACTTGAACCCTCCTTGTATTCTGAGCACACCACACCACTCTCTTTGTTCGTCATAATATGTGCCATTTTTTTTCTTCTTCAGAGTTTGGCCCTAAGAATCTTGACATTTTGAGTGTGGGGATGATAGCCATTGGAATGCCACCGCACCTACTCTGAGAGAAAGCCAATTTCCTCTTAGTCAGTTCTCGCAAATAGCAGAGTTAATTAATCCCCTGTAAATAAACATTTGCAAGCTGCAGCTCAATACAGCAGTGTCCAGGAAAGGCTTCTAAATGTGCTCCGAGGGCGGAGGAGAAGGGACCCGTACTGGTCATGTGAGAATCCACAAGTTGGGCTCATTATTGATGACTAGAGGCTGGGAGTTTGGGGAGGGAGAGAAGCAAGTGGGAATTTGGATGTGGGGTGCCCAGTCAGAGAGAGGCAGTGAGTGTTGCATGGTGCAGTGGGTAAGGACGGTCCATGGCAACCTATCCTGTATTTTGTGTGTGAATGGAAGAGAGGAGACCAGAGGTACAATGCAGATCATGTACATGTGATTGCTCCTACTGTATGCATGCATTGGAATGCTACACTCCCCCATGAGCAGAAAACTAATTCTACATGCTAATCAAAAGCACTTAAGTTTGAGAAGACAAAAGTGGTAGTTGTTTAGGACATGGTGTATGCATATGGCTGTATTCCAATGACTGCCACAAAGTGTGTGTGTTTGTGTGTGTGTGCGTGTGCATGTGTGTATGTGTGGTATGCCTATGCATGCATGCATGTACACCTGTGTATTTGTGTGTGCTTGCATCTGTATGTACGTGTGTGTATGTGAGTGCATGTATGTGCTAGCATGTATATATGCGAGCAGGTTCATTAGTGTGTGAAGGCTGGAGGTCTATGTCAGTTGTGTTCATCTATCTCTCTCTGCTTTATTATTCGAGACAGGATCTAGAGCTCACTGATTGGCTAGACTGGTTGGCCAGTGTGCCCCAGGGATCCTCCCGCAGCTACTACCCCAGCACTGAGATGAGGTGTGGGCTATCACACCCAGTTTTTCACACGAGGACTAGGGATCTGAATTCAGACTCTCCTTCTTGCAGGGTAAACATTTTACCCATTGAGCCATTCCCTCAGTTGCTAAAATTATATACATGTAAGTATGCATATGATGCGTATGTATACATGTGTTTATGCATTGACTCCATGGTCATAAAGACCCGGATCTGGAATCTACTGAGACTGGCAGACCAGCCAACACTCTCTGAGCACATATTTTCACATAAAAGGTATATTTAGGTCACTACTATAGGCATTCTTCTAGATTCAGAAAGGAAAATGTACCCTATTCTCAGATAACTAGAAAGCATCCCCACAGGGTACCTCTCTGTGCCCCGTCTGCACCCATCATTCCTTTCTTCTTCCTGTCCCCACCAGCATCATAGGGTTATTGCATGGTGCTAACTTTCAGGGACCCCCAGCCTTGCAACACCCCTCTGCCTAGTAACCACATTGGGTAGGAGGTTCAAGCTGCGCTGTTTTCAACTCCTTTGTCTTGACGGACTATCCCCAACCACTGCCTTATATCCTCCTTCCTCAAGAATGAGCATGTGCTTTCACAGCTAATGAACTAATTACTTCTGGGCAAGTCAGCATTAAGTTACAAACCTTGTTCCTGCAGCCTCTGTCAGCTGGCATTCTGTTGTCAAGTCCAAACTTGAAAAAAAAATCATTCTGTTCCAGCGGCTGCAGCAGATTCCAATGACAGGTCCACCAGGACACATCTGCTTGGGCCAGCACTGTCGGAATGAAAACGTCACGTCCAGTGTGATGTGAGGCTTCAGACGTGATGGGAAACCTTCAGAAGCTGAACTGCACTCTGACCTGAAGTCTTTGCTGCTCTTCCAGGCAGAAATGCAGCTCTTTCCTGAGGCTGAGGAGTCTATTTTCCTCAAGACAACTCTATTAATGGCACGGAAGAGGAGGTGTGCCAAGAGGGCTGCTTTCCTTCTGATGGATGTCTGAGACAGGAGGGCACTGCATATGAGCTGCATTTCATTGGTAGGATGGCTCTCTCCTTTTTGCAACAGTTCTGCTGTCCCTTCCTCCAGGGAACACCTCATCGTGTGTGCAGTTCAGCCCTTAACACTTGTGACACTCAGTAGTGTGAGCAGAACACACGTGGGAAAGGAATGGTCTCACTGAGCCGTGGCAGCAGGATCCGGAGGGCCACTTGTTACCAAGCGTTGACTGACCCATACATCCTAGCGAAAGTAGTTTGCTGACCATCTTTTTTGGGGGATGTCAGAAAATGAGATACTTAACAAGGGAGAGACCTGTCTCCGGGGGCCAAGCTCCAGCTCTTGGCCAAAGTTTTCAGTAACTTGCATGTTTTACTTCAGTGTTGTCTCAGAAAGTTAGGCTGTCTTAGCTTGCTTTCTGACCCAAGTACCCGCACTGATGGTGCGGCATGGAGGGGTTTGGTGGTCTCATCGTATACTTGAGGTTCATGACTTAGTTATGTTCAATAGCATGATTATTTGCCATGTGCTTTCGAGCACCTGTGAGGCCCCCATACTGTTTTATTTTCCCAGCGACATTATATAATGTACCCAATTCTTGTCTCTGACCATTTTCCTGTCCCCCCTCCCCCAAGTGCTTGTCTTACGTACCTAAACCTCATCCAGAGGGCTGAACTAGCGCAATGCTAGGAACAAATACAGGATGACTTTCTTTCTCTTGTATAGTCGGCCAAGGCTCCCTTTGTGAGCTTTACGTCTGTGTGTACATGTGGGCCTGTGTGGGGGTCTGCATGCACATTGCCTGTACACGCAGAGGCCAGAGGACACACTCAGGGTCACTCCTCAGATGTTCTCCACCTTTTGTTTTATTTTGACACAGGGTCTACCACTGGCTTAGAGCTTGCAGAGTGGGCTACGTTGGGTAGCCAATGATTCCCAGGCCCCAGGGATCCTCTTCAGTGCCGGGAGCACAATCTGACACCACATGCCTGTTTATCTAGGTTTGGGGATCAACCTCTGGTTCACCCACCTAGCCATGCAGTGAGCACTGTAATGACTGAGCCACCCCCAAACCTCTTCTGCATCCTTCTTCCAACTGGAGCCCCACTGTAGAAAAAAAAAAAAAACCCTGTGGCTGATGCACCTCTTCCCCACCCTGTTGTGTACTCTCTGGCCCCAACATGGAGCCCACGTCCTCTGAGCCACTTAATTGTCCTTTCTCTATACAACACTCCTCACTGAATAAAATACCCAGACACCTCATTTGACGGGGCGGGGGGGGGGGGTGGAGGCAAAGAGCAACGTGTAACATTTCATTTGTTCTTTCATTAAATCGGGCATGACCGCTGTTGGCACCGGGAGATTGCGACCGCGGGTCTGCCATTCTGACACAGCCCATCTATCCACGGTCAGCCCGCGTTCCAAGGAAGCGTCTCATTTTCTCTCTATTTATGTTCGTCAAATAAATTCATCTTTTATTTCATTGAGCTGGATGCTTCCAGCTATGGGCTGCTTCTGGGCCCCACCGGTGTTTATTTATTTTTATTACCGCCCTTTTTTCTTTTTCCTCCTCTTGGCCTCTCATTGAAATGTCTTTTTTTTTTTAAATTTTTTTTAGATGTCAGACATGCAGGCAGAGGGGTTATTAAAATGTCCCAGGACCTCTGATATTGGGAAATATTATGCGTACCAACTACCTATAGCTACAGACAAACAAATGAGGAACAGGTGGGCCAGAGAGACAGGGGTGAAGAGTGTGGCTCAGTGGTCAGAGCCACACCACCAGGCCTCTCGTCGTTGTCCGTCCCCTGCCTTGGGAATTTTTTGCAAGGCCTGGGAGTAAATCTAGAAGCTGTTGTGTTTTTTCCTCCAGCTATGCAGGTAGACTAAACCTTGCTAGGAATGATACTTTGGGGCATTTAGCTGGCAATTGTCTGTTCCTATCCATCTAATTAGCATTTTGTGTATAAAAGGCCTAATTCATTAAGAATGTGTCATGCACCATGCACCCTGACCGCGAGGAGTTGACAGGCAGAGCCTCTTGTTAGTTTCTCAATCACACTGAGCCGGGGCATGAAAGAGGTGCGTTTGCTGTTGTAGTCGTTGACATGGGAGTCCCGCATCACAACATGCACAAAAATGCACACCTCCTAAGTGTAAATTCCCACAGCGATGTACCTGCCGACACACCCGCGTCGTCACATGGTATCGGGGTCCTGAAAGCATCCTCAGACATGAACTCTTCCACTGTCAGATTCTGCAGGGTCCTCCAGCGCTGCAGTGACTGCAGCTTGGATTCCTCTCCTCTTCGCTCACCTTCCCGGGTGGGACTTTTTGAATGGATGGAGTAGTCGGTATGCCAGGACTCCCTCACTCGGTACAATCATTTGAGGGTCGATGAGCTTGTAGGCCAACACCTCATTTGTTCACCGCCGTGTCTCCATTGTTCCTTGTGTCTACAGATTTGTCTGTAGGTTCCATTGGAAGGTATTTCTCAGAGTGGTTGTTTTCAGGCTTGGCCTACAACGGATAACAAGAAGCACAAATTGTCCCGCCAGCTGCTGGGTAAATTCCTTGGAGTAACATTGCTAAGTTTTGGGACAGTGCCTTGATTTGAATGCTGTGTCTGCCCAGAATTTGCGGAGTAACTCTCCTTAACACGTTGGCTTTTGTATGTGGGAGTCATTCGGTTAAGAGTGTGGAACCCTCAAGGTAGGATTGGTAAGCTGTCATAGTTAGTTTCAGCTGTCACCTTGTCACAGTCCAGAGTTACCTGAGAGAGCCCCAACCGGGGGAGCCGCTTATATCAGATTGGCTGGTGGCCACTTAGCTTGGGCAATTTCTTGATTGTTGACTGATATGGGAGAGCCCTGCCCATTGTGGGTGGTGCTACCACTGGGCAAGGTGGACCTGAGCGGATAAAAGAAAGCAAACTTTGACAGCCACAGAGAGCGAGCCAGGAAGGAGCCCTGGACTTCCTGTATCAACTTCCCTTCACCATGGATTACAAGCTGTAAACAGAAACAAACCTTTTCCCGCCCAACTTGCTCTTGGTCGTGTTTTTTTTTTTCCCCCACAGGGGATAAGAAGAAAACTGGGATGTGTTTTTAAGAGAAGTGACACCAGATGGACCACCTCTGTCCCTTCCCCACATGGGGATTTGGCAAAAAGTTGTCAGCTGAGTGTAAGCCAAGAAACGGCCCTCACGAGACACAGAGCATGTTGGCCTCCTCATCACGGACCTCTCAACCTCCAGAACTGTCAGAAAGAAACCCTGTTTAACCCACCCAGTCTGTGACAGTGGACTCGCCCAACTTGACTAACTGACAAGAATTGTCAGCTAGCCTTTGAAAGTTGGGTACCATTTGACACTCCCACCAGCTGCGTCTGAACAAACTTTTTGTTCAGTGTCCTCTCTGATATGTGTTGTGAATTATTTAAAACTCTATTATTCTAACGGGCATGTCAAGGTCCCTTGCCATGACTATGGGTGATTGAGTGAGGACTCATAATATTGAACATTACAGTGTATATTGGCTGCTCACAGGTTTGGTTTTGTTTCCTGATGGATATATATTTAAATCTCCTGCCTACAAGTATGTTTTAGGATATCTTTACATCCCACTGTGGTTAGTACCTGGCTATGTTAATAGCTCTGTCCTCAAGTCCAGATATCGCGGTTGGCTGAGCCGCAGAGTTTGGTCCCTCAGTTCCTGAGTTGGGAGGGTAAACTGCGCTGTGGTCCAGGTCTCCAGACTTCTGAATATTCTCTTATTTTGTTTTATTGACACAGGACAACTGGACATATTTATACAACAGGATCATACGGACATTTGAAACCTGGGAACATTTGATCTGTTACTACGGCTACGGTATGAAGTTGAGATATTCCCCCACGAGGGTCAAGGACTGAGGGCTTGACTCCCAGGTGGTGGCACTGCCTTGGGATAGTAGAAATAGGCTGAACTGATAGATGGGAGTCCCAGCATTCCCGGAAGGGTTTAGCTGGTCCAACAGGCTCTTCCCATGCCCTCTCCTTCCTAGAGAAATAAACAGCTCTGTTTCACCAAACCTATCTGGGATGAGGTTCTTTTTTAACCCAGACACAAAGCAATAAGGGCCAGCCTACCATGGGCCCACACCTCTGAAACCCTAACCCTAAACTGTTTCTGTTTGGGCAGTACATCACACTAAGTCTCTCTAATACTATAGAGGAGAAGAGGGAGCAGGAAGTGATACAGCAATGGGGTCAACTTCATTGTCTTTTTTTCTCCCAGTTACTCTTTGTTAATAGCAAAAAACCAATCGTCTACGTCAAAATCACAGTGTTGTTTCCCTCTGCTACAAGCTGTGTGTCTGTTCCTGTTGTGTATTGTGGAGGCAGGGACTCATCCCCATCACTTTTTACATGTTATGGGGTAGTTGGAATTTATTCTGATTTTTTGCTGTTATAGGTACTAGCCCTTTATAGACCATTCCATCAAATGACAGATAACACCGAATATCAGACTTCTTTTTACCTTTAAGAGAGAGGACGACTGAGACACGAATGAATGTGGCTGTTGAAGATCACACAGGTGGTAGGATCAACCCAGCTTGCATTAATTTTGCCTCAATGGCCATACGTCAGGCCCCAAAGCAGACAGCAGGGATGGATGTTCCCCATTGGACTTTAGCCCTCAGATGCCGTGGTGTTAACAGCTTTCTGGTGACCAAGGGACTTTGATTGAGAGCTCTGGTCAACGGCCGCCTAGGCTGACTTGTTGTAGTGTGATGGATCTGGTTTGAATTTCCAGGCTCTCTTGATGGAACCAGCTTATGTGTTTGAGGTAGACTGTGGTCTCTATGGATCCAGTTTTGTTACTGAAGCAGCCAAAGCTTGCCCAGACCCACAGCTGATGTGCTGCTTTGCCTTCCAACTTTTTTTTTTTATTTTAAAATCATGTCGTGTGCGGGAGCAGCCATGCCTGTGTCATAGTGCACATTTCCAGGTCAGAGGATTTGAGGAGCTGCGTCTTCCTTCCCGCCTTGTTGAGGAGGGGTCTCTCCTGTTTCCACAGCCACTGTGCAGTGAATTCAGACTAGCTAGCCCACCAGCTTCTGCATGGTTGCCCTGTTTCCATCTCCAGTCTCACTGTATGTGTGCTGGACTCAGGGATGCGCGCCACTGCACCTGGCTTTTTACATGGGTTCTGAGGATAGAACTAAGGTCCCCAGACTTGAGAGCTTGGTGCCTTGTCAACTGAGCCATCACCCTAGCCCTCTAAGGCATGCGTGTGAAGTGATGGATATGTTAGCTTGACTTGCTTGGTATAGTCACTAAGACACTGTTCTGTACCCTGCATATGTAAACATTATCAAGAGAAAAAGAAAATTTAAACTTGCAAGTGTTCTAGACTTATTAAGTGCTGGTTGTATTTAGTAAGTCTAAGTCATCTTAGTAAGTTCAGTGTGGAGTAAGATGTTGCTTTCTTGGGGACTCCGTGGTTAAAGAAAGACACACTTGTTTGCTGCCTGAGGTGTTAGACAGCACCAGGAAGGTAAACTGTGTGGGCGAGCAACTGGATGCATAATAGAAACACAGAGAAGCTCTGAAGGGTGGAGGGAAGACTTGATTAAAACACGAGATTCCATGTAAGTGACTTGTGAACATTTACTGGGGGAAGAGGATTGGGTCTCAGAGGCATTCTACATTTTTGTTAATACATTCTCAACTAAAACGATTTTATCCACCCCGAGTCACTGAAGCTTGGCTGAGTCTCTTTTGATCTTTTTATTTTTTCCGTTGTTCTCAACCCAGGTATTCCTCTGGAAGATGTTCCACTTTTGGGAAGTAATTACCAGGTTGCCATTGCTGGTTCCCCCTCTCTTAGAACATTAGAGTCAATTCGTGGGAGCACTCAACTAGCTAGTAGTAGGCATATGTGCTTTGTTTGCACAAATCCTGCGATTCTGTTCTGGTAGGTAAGGAGTTCGTACTCTGACCAGTGCGCCGTGGTCTGAACACATCTCACTTTCTAGTGGGTCAGCTACTCCTTGCTCATCAGATGAGTCAAGTGTCCAGCGTGACTCCCAACTCAGGAACTCTGATGAGAACCTGGCATGCTAGAGCATGAATAGAGGGGACAGTAGTGACGTCAGTTCCTGGGCTTTAAGGAGATATTGACTTGACTCGAAGGTGTTTCTGATCACCCCAATCAGCTCCTGGAGAGTAGATACAATACTTCACGTATTTCTGAGGCATTTGACTCATCTCTGGCAGTCTACCTAGGGAGGCCACGTGAAGTTTCTCCTCTGAACCATGTCTTTATAAATGTAAGTGAACCATTTCTCCATGGGAGGCAGCCTCCAGCATTCTGGGTCTGGAGGGGTCTCAAAATTCATCGCTGCAATGCCTGGTTCCTTGAAGCTGTGGTTTCCCATTCTCTGTCCTGTGTCTGTCGTGGCTTTTACGACTTCAGGGACACAGGCTTCCGTTTATCAAAAGCAAATGGGAACTGAGTGGCTCCCACGTTACATGGCACTTGCTCTCTGCCTGCTTTGGTTTCATATTTATTTTAATTACTCTCTTTCTGTGTGTGCATGTATGTGTGCAAATGTGAGCTTGATCATGCATGCATTATGAGTGAGTGCACCATTTTGGGTATGGTTCTCCCCTTCTGCCTACCAGGGTATCTTGTTTACTGAAGTATATGCCAGGCTAGCTGACCTGTGAGTTTCCAGGGATCCTTCCACATCCATCTCCCATGTCTGTGCAGGAGTCTTTGGATTAATTCTTCTAACACAAGCTGTCCCATGCATTCCTGACTGGGCTTAGTAATCGATGTCAGTCAGACTACGCCTCTGCTAACCTCAGTGTGGGTACCTTGTATCCAGGATGGCGATTCATTCTCATTGGCCTCCCAGTGGAAGAGCTGAATGTCTCGTTCCCTGCTTTGGCATAGATATCCCAACTCATGAATTACCTCCCACTAAATAAAATGAAACCGCCCAGGCGATACAAGAAACCCATGTTTGCGGATTCATTTGACAAACTGGAAAGCAGCATGCCCCTCTAAGCAGGCCTTCACAACCAAGATAAACCCCGACCTTCGCCCAACCCTGAACTGTCTTTAGGACAGTGAAATCATACATGAAATCATAAATGCTAATACTGTTTGCTTCTGGCCGTTCCTGACTCAGTCTATTTTGAAATGCATCAAAGGCACAGTTTATCCCAAGGTGGTTGTTTTCATTGCTGAATATTATTTCACTGCATGGACGTATCAGGGTTTGTTTATTTACC
The DNA here is from genome assembly GCF_021556685.1 of Rattus norvegicus. Taxonomy (NCBI): domain Eukaryota; kingdom Metazoa; phylum Chordata; class Mammalia; order Rodentia; family Muridae; genus Rattus; species Rattus norvegicus. The sequence continues at coordinate 132,468,663 of NC_141539.1, read as the reverse complement.
TGTCTGTGGGCACTTGGGTTGTTGCCAGTTCCCTGTTACTGAAGACAGTTACTATAAATATTTGAAACCAAGTTTTTTTTTTTAAGTGCACATATGTCTTCATTTCTTTATGGGCAAATACCCAAGAGTCAGATGGCAGGGTCACATGCTAATGACAGGCTTACCTTTATCTGAAGCCCCGAAGTGTTTTCCACACTTGGCATTTCCACGGGGACTGCACGCACATAGGTCTCAGATGCCCCATGTTCTTGTTGATCATTGACTTTATGGCTGTTTTCACAGTAACTCTGAGGCCCTGCAGGGTAAAGTCACAGTGCCCCCGCCGTTAGCAGCATTGGGAAATTTTCATGTGGGTTTAGCTTTCGCATCTTTCGATGACTGTCACCTCCACTCTTCACAGTTTTGCCTTCCTGCACTGCCTGTAGGAAGGCATCCTCTGTGTACGGATAGGTTATAAGCGGGACAGCATTCAGGCTTAAATATTTCCTCACAGTCGGGTAGGCGTCTTTTCACTCCCTCCACCGTGTCTTCCAAAGACCAAATGGTTTCCCAGGTTTGACGAAAGACGAGGATGTCCACTAAGAGGCAAAGTTTTCCCTACTTTTAATTCTATGGATAACTTCTCTTGCTGCTTTAACTAAATTTGCAGCATGTATTCTTGTTAATCAGCCGCAGTGCTGGCTTCTCAAGCTTATTGGGCATGAGCACATGACATCACTTTAAGCTGTCTTTTGATTCTGTGATTGTGTGTCATCTCCATTCCCAGGGCTATTTTGGTTCCTCTTTCTGTCCTATTTCTTCATAAGCCATTTGGTTATTTTATTAATGTTTCCGTATGCTCTGCTCTGGCTTCTGTTGATTATACCTGTTTTTCTTTACTCCTTACGTAAGACATTCCTGCCTTAAATTAATTACTTTTATCTTCTAATTTAATTTATTATTTTATTGCTAACATTTTAAGATAAAACATACATCTTTTTTCACCTAATCTGTCATTTCTAATACATATTATTATAGCTTGACACTTGTTTTTTTCATTTACCTCTTTGGACATGTCTGAAGATTTGTTAAATATCCTTACATTTTACACATGTATAGGTATATTGTTTCTATTTTCTATTTTAAGTTTTGCTTTAATTCATGAACTGTGTAGAAGAATGATTTTTTGAATTCCATATGAAATATTGTAGCTCATTTTCCCTATATTCTACCTTTTTAAAAACCAGGCATTTTCTTCCTATTTCCTGCGTTAGCGAACATGTTATTATTTTGTCACATCGGCCATGGTCAGTTTTGTTCTCTGTGTCAATAGAACTCGAGAAGACTTGATTTTCCTAGCAGCACAGTGAGCTGACGGTGTGCTCCCTTTCTTCCTACATTCTTTACTTGTTTTTTGGTTACTTGATGTGACATTTGATCTTGGAGGAACGTGTTAGAAATCTTCTGTTATGATTGTGGATTCATTAGTCTTTCCTTGCATTTCCAACAGGTTTTGTTTTATGTATTTGGGAGTTTTGTTACTAGATGTGTGAATATTCCTCTTGATGGGCTGTAATATTTAATAATATTGAAATCCCATTTTGTCCTATTTGATATTTTTGACTTGGGTTCTCTGTTGTCTGATATATATTTTTCTTCACCTCTTTTATTTAAGCATTTGTTGGTTCCTCTGTTTCCATCTGTCTGTTTTCAAGTTTGCTCTGTCATTTTGTTTTAGGGGCAGGTCTCAGAAACAACATAGCTGGAATTTTATTAAATTTCTACTCTTTACTACCTAATCAGAAAAGTGCCGTCAATCCTTTCATAGGGGATTTGACCCATTCACATTTATTGTAATCGCTAGTATTGTTAAATTCGTCAGCACTCTACTGGGCTACTCTGCTTTCCCTGGTCTTTTGCTTTCTCGCCATCCCCATGATGGCGTAGTCTTCCATCTCAGGGATTATAGAATATGTTATTTAGAGCCGTGATGAGTTCATAATGTAAAGAAATGAACAAGACTGAACAGGGAAGGAGAGATGGTTCAGGACATGTTTCCTGCTCAAAACAGAGACCCAAGTTCAGATCCTAGCACCTCCTTTAAGAGCCAGGTATGCTGAATACCTGCCAGTAACATTGGTGTGGTATGGAGTAAATACAAGAAAATCATTGGGCCTTTCTAGCCGCCAGCAAAACTCAAGTTAGTGACAGACCCTGTCTTAAAGAAAACGGTGGAGAGTCATCGAGCAAGATACCCAACATATTCCTCTGTCCTCTATATACTTATGCAGAGAGCTTATGCACACACAGACACCCATGTAGATATAATACACACTAATGAGTGCACACACACACACATACACACACATACACATACTCATACATACAGAACACACACACACCATACACACATACTCACACATATACACACACATATGTAAACATACACACGCACGCTCACAATATACACTCATGGACACACACACACATACTCGTCTAAGATTAAAGACCTCAGAGAGATACAGTGATAAGTCCCAAGGGACCTGCTGCCAAAGGGAACAAACATGAAAGCCAACTGTCCACAAATGAAGCTAGGAGCCAACCTGGAGCTGTATTATCCTCTCCTCTCGCCTGTCCAGAGAGCTCCTGCCCAGGGGTGTAGAGAGGGGTCCAGACCTTTCCTGAGCACTGAGGATGCCCCTCAAGACAGAGCCAGTAGAAAGTGGCTGGAGCAGGTTTGGGGGTTACTGTCTTGCATCAGGCTGGAGAAGTAACAGGAAAATCTCAGCAGCTCCAAGATATGCAGCAGTTAGATACTGTGGGTGTATTTGTCACATGTAGACAACCAAACACCCAACAAAGAACAACTGGGGGGAGGAAGGGTCTATTTTGGCTCCCAGTTTGAGGGCATTCAATGTGAGCACGGGGTGGTTGGTTGCTGTGGCATTGTGAGCCCTAGGTGTTTGATTGCGTTGTCTTGCACTCAGGAAGCAGGACGACTGTGGTGGAAGCAGGCTAAGGTACAGTCTTCAAGGGCTGTCCTCCAAAGACCATGCTCCATCTTGACCCCACCACCGAAAGGTCTGTCTACTCCCCACCCCCCAAAATGTACCACCAACTGGGGACTAAGTACCAAAGCAAATGAGCTTGGGTGAGACATTTTACACCTAAATCAGAATCCTCAAGACAGTCCAAAAGAAACCCTTCAGAGTCTAAGCACATGGCAGTCAACAGCCTTTCTTTTGTCTCATGGAAAGAAAGAAAAGTGTGGCGTTTCCCTTCGTGAACTGGCCCTCGTTATGATACAGCTTGGCCATCATTTCCAGAACCTTCTGTATTACAAACACCCCGCATCTCACCCTACTCGATCCTCATAGCTATCTTGCCCACTGGGTGGTCTTGTCAGTCCTGGTCAGATGAAGAAGCTGAGGTAAAGGGAGGTGACGGGGGGGGGGGGCACCCCGTGCTACCATTTGAGAATGGGCCACTGTAGCTCAAACTCAGATTTCAAAGGACCGTGGTTCTACAAGTTCTATAAAGAGGCGCCCTCGGGAGCCTTCACATACAGTGCCCGGCCTTTTGTGCCCAGCGACCGAGTGATTAACAGCTCTGCAGGAAGTTCAACAGAAAAGGCCCTATGGACAGGTCACTCAGAAGCTGGGTGTGTCTTGGAAGCCATTCAGACCTCAGGAAGATCACGAAACCACAGCAATGAGGCCCACACCAGCCGGTGCACACAAACCATTCACAACCACCCACAAATAACAGGATTGGGAGGGCTGTTGGGCCACAGAATGGTAGGAGTTGACCACGAGGCCCTTCTCTGGGAGCTCCCCACTCTACCACCAACAGTTAGGAGCAGACGGTTTTCTACTTGTTGTGTTCATTTTTCGAGGTGGCTCATTGAAAGGCCCTCAAATGCCAGGCAGCAGTTGCGCGTGCGCAATGGTTTCTCTAAAGAACTTTGTCCCCCTGATTCTCCAACCGAGGCTAGCTAGCATGGTCCCTCCCATACCTCATTGAAGGCTGACTGGACTTTAAGCAGGCCATGGGTACGAGTGTTTAAAATGAGAAAGGGACAACTCTGGACAAGGAGAAATAAATCTCAACACAGTTATCACTGTCCAATGGGAACACTTGTATGGGACAGCTCCCCAACTTACTCCAACTCTTCTCTGCTGCTGACTCCAAGCTGTTGCAACAGAGATTCGTGGTGGTTTCGGGTTTTGTTTTGCTTTGTTTTTGCCACTTCTGCTGCGTTTGTGGAAGGTACTTGCAAGGATTAGAGCCAGGTGGGTAAAGAGGGAGCTATTGCTTGGTGCTAGATGGTTTAATAGAATCTGTGAGACCCCCTAGGCTCCACCCCCAGTGATATCATAGAAATAGGAGTGGGGACATAATGGAATGCTGTGAATTAAATAGTGTGTGTCTCTACAAGGGAACTCCATTTGTAAGAGGAAGGGATTTCAATGCTCGTACTGGGAGAGCGCGGCTGCTTCGAATGGCCAGGGGTTTTAATGCTTTATGACCAAGCATGAGAATGTTAAGTAACACCAGCAGAAACATTATGGAATTTAATGCACTCTAATATCCCTCTCCATGCCGTGTAAACCTGCCCGTGCTCCAATTACTAAAGGCCTTCATTTACCAGAGGATCTCAAAGCACCTTCTAATTCCTGGAATGGTATTCTGTCCTCAATTATGGGAACCATCAGAAACATCTTTCGGAGGGAAATTGCAGCACGAGAGTATGAATTAATAATGGTAACATTAATATTTGCAATAATCGCTAAAAGGCTTCGGTCCATCCAAACAATAATCATCATTTTCCAGTGCAGTAATGTTACACTTGATTCCTGGGACAGCTCTGTGATTTAAACAATACTGTCCCCATTTTACAGCTGAAATTAAAATATTTAGAGACATTAGAGACAAGGGAAGCTTGCATTATGGACGGTGCTCACTGCTGACATGGCCTACCAAGGACCCGAGCTTTACACAGAAGCACTCTTTATATATACAGGTCCTTTGAGGTTCGAATGTAGATTGAGTTGCTTAGACTTCACTGAATACCTGGACTTCATTTGGTGGGCCTGTTTGGGAAACCTTAAGGAGGTGGAGTCTTGCTGTAGGAAGTAGGTCCCTGGGGGCGGGTCTTGGGGTTTTGTAGCCCTGCCCCACTTCCTTTTCACTCTAGTGACTGCAACAGGACCAGCGGGCTTTCCTGTCCCTCGCTTTCTCCCATAATCCTAATGATGGGTTGCATTCTCCATCTGTAAACCCAAACGGATCCTTCTTGTCTTAAATTGTCTCTTGTTAGATATTTTGTCACAAGGAGAAACACAACTAATCCATCCTCTAACATGACTCTCCTCAAGTCCCCAACCCCGCACTCTCCCACAGTACATGCCATGGAATCTGTATGGTGTATGGGCTGCAGCCTGCCGATCTCATAGAATTTCCAGAACAGCTTGAAGTTCTTTCCATTTATTTCCAAGTTCTCCACACTCATGGCTTCTACTCCTGACCCCAGGAAGCTTGAGGGCTTCCTCCCTAGGGGGTTCTGAGCCTCCCTAACTTACTAACCTACTTATCTGTGTCTTTCTGGGGGCATCAATCCCACCAAACAGCCTCCTTAGCACATCCCAAGGTCTTCCAACGCGACTTATCTCTGAACCCGCCAACGATTGATCCAGGGTCTGCAGGCTGGTGGTTGTCAATGAGAATTTGGGCTCCAATCCCCACCACCACTCCCAGAGGTCAAAGCTGTAAGTGGTATAATTTTGACAACATTCCCCTGTACTATTGTTTCGAAGCTTTGAAAACCTTGGACTTGAGCGATTGGTGTCCACTGTTGCAAGTCGCACCTCCATCAGGGCTCCGTGTCTCCACTCACATAGCACAGTGGTGGCAACTCTGTCTTTCCAAGGGGCCTACAGAGGCACAGCGTTCTGGCTTTGACTGCACGCTCAGCTTGTTGCTTCGCCTCTTCTGCACACTCTGAGACACCCTGAGTTCATTATCTTAGGTCCTCCAGTTCACACACACACATGGAGGTCTTACCCCAAGGCTCCCCATACCCTGAGACTGCACGCTCACTCATTTGTTCAAACACTTCAGTCAATGATCCCTCAGTGGCAGTCGGGTCCCTTACATACTTGGTGTAGATTTTGCACAAGCCTAGTCCCACCTGATGAAAAGCACAACAACTAGGGTGTGTGTGGGGGCGGTGTGGCAAAGCCCATGACAGCGTTCCAAACCATTGAGCTGTCACCGAAGGGGTGGGGATAGTACATTTTAGGGTGTGTGTGTGTGTGTGTGTGTGTGTGTGTGTGTGCACGCGCGCGCGCTCGTGTATGTGCATGTGTCACCAAGTGAGCACACAGACGCATGCGCATATATGCGGAGGCCGGAAGTCAATGTCCGAGATCTTCTCAAACACTTTCCTCTACTTTTTAAGCCAGTCTCTTTCACTGAGCATTAATCTCATCAGTTCAGCTACGCTGCTGGCTAATGAGCTCTGGAGATCTCCCCTGACGCCCTTCCGTCTCTGTCTTCAGCACTGGGATTGTACATGCCTCCCACGCCATGTCCAGTTTTTATTGTGTTGCTGCAGATCTGAACTGAAAGGGTCTTTGTGCTTGTAAGACAAGTCCTTTACCAACCGAGCCCCTTCCCCAGGCCAGGGTTATAAATACTCTAACACAGTAAAGCAAGCAGGACAATGTTCGTCCCTTCCCTGTACTTGAGTCTTTATGAAATGTGATTTTCCAGTTCCTTACATATCAAGCTGCCGAGTTTGAGTCAGTTTGGGACTTGCAGTAACTTTAGAGACCATGGAGAAGCAGACCCTGCTGGACTTCTGCCTTGCGTGCCTCCAAGTTCTCCTTTGTAAGTGGCTCAAGCAGGCCCTCTGCATAATGAGCAGAGATGTTCCATACATCCTCTTGGTCCATTCCCACAGCTAAGCCACCCCATGGAGATGTGAGGGCTCTTCTGGGCCAGTTCCATCCAACCCAAGCTGTCACATGACCACTACAGTAAGAACAAGCCTGAGGAAAGTATTTGAGTGCCGACCTGCTTGGGCTAGATCCCCTTGGCCTTATTGGAACAAATGAGATTGTTATTTTAAGCCAAATCTAGTTTTATGGTGGGTATTTGTTGTATTACAATAGGCAAAGGACCCCCACCCCCATCTCCTCTAGGTATATGTCTTGGAGCTCCATGTCCACTGTTATAGTCTGGAGTCAGGTGTGCATCACCCAGAATCAGAGCTGGTATTCCTGACCCTATCTCCAAGCACATCCACTGGCTTCAGTCAGTACCGCTTCGTTGACATTTGAGCAGGTCTCTCTGCCTTCATTTTTGTACCTCCTTATCACCATCCTCCCAGCCGCACTCAGGCTCACCTTGACAGTCTAGCAGCATGCTTCCTGCTGCATTGGAGCTCAGGGAGTAATGAACTTCTAATGATTGATGAGGGAGAGGCACGTGTGGATGGACTTTTGGGTAATGATCTGACTCTTGCTGAAACCCACCATGGACATCGTCATACCTAGCGTCTTGTTAAATACTCAGTAGCCAAATCAAGCACAAGATCATCTCTTTTGACAGACCATGAGTCCAAGTACAGTAAAACTGGTACCTATGCAAAGTGAGGGTGAGAGGGTAAGCAGCTGACTCGTTAGCTACCAAGCTCTGTGATCACACAGTTGGGCTAGTAGGCGAAGGATGGATTCGTGATACATGTGAACAGTTGAGGTATTGAAAGAAGATTGGATTGCTCCTGTGAGTTCAGGAGTAGGAATGAGTGAATAAATGGATGGATGATAGATGAATAGATTACTGGATGGATGATGGATAGTAGAAATGCATGAAGATTGGGTGAATGGGTGGATGAGTGGTTGGCAAATGGATGGATGAATGGATGATGTGATGGATGGCAGATGGATAGATGAATGGATGGATGAATGGCAGATGGATAGATGAATGGATGGATGGATGGCAGATGGATAGATGAATGGATGGATGAATTAATGGCAGATGAATAGATGAATGGATAGATGAATGAATGGATGAATGGATGGCAGATGAATAGATGAATGGATTGATGAATTGATGGATGGATAGGTGAATGGATGGATGGCAGATGGATAGATGAATGGATGGATGGATGAATGCATGGCAAATGGATAGATGAATGGATGAATGGGTGGATGGATGGATAGATGAATGAGTGGATGGATGGCAGATGAATAAATGAATGGATGGATGGATGTCAGATGGATAGATGGATGGATGGATGGCAGATAGATAGATGGAATGCATAGCCACTGACTAAAGGGATGCTAAATGTTCGGATGTACAAGTGAATGAAGTAGCAGGTAGATAACTGACTTGGCCCATGTATAGAGGTCTGTACAGGGAACTTTTCCTACTGGGCAGACTCTGACAGTTTTGGTTGCCAGTCCCCTGCACGCCCCCTGCCCTTGGTGCCACTCCACTGCAGGCTGCTGACAGGCTCCAGCTGCTATAAATCCAATTCCCCAGAATAGCTGTGAGAACACACTGTCGTGGAGAAGCACCGGGTGGCTGAGTCCACTCCAGGTAGACAAGGGGCTCTTCAGAGCCTCATTATAATCAGCAGACTGATCTCGGCACTGGCTGTTGTCTCTCTTACAACTCCTGACTTTCAACAGGCCCTTGGCTTCCTTCCTCAGCAGGAGGCTTAGTCTAAGCCTGCACCTCTGCGGGGTGTGATAAGAAATCCTGCCCCAGCCTGCCACATACTCTGAGACTTCCCCAGTTCTGAGCTGGTCTCCACACCTTTAATGTAGAGCTCAGGTGTGGCCACTCAAGTCCTCTACTAGCTGACTCTTAACTCTTTAAGCATCCTCCTGCTCTCCCACCCAGTCACCCACCAGGCTCCCACAGTTTTTCTCTTGGACTCAGTCCTCATTGACGCCCCACTTTCCCTGGGTCTCCCAGGTCTGCTCTGGACCGCCCACGCAAGCTCATCGCGCACTGCCAACTCCACTGGGCTCTGAGCATGACCTTTCACCTTCTCTCACGCAGCCATTTATTACCGCGCTCTGTCTTGCATGCCAATCTGGGAGCTCCTTACAGGCTTATTAATATTTGTGTTCTAGTTCATTGATTGCTGTTGAATGTGTACATTGCAAGCTACAATTACCGATCAATTTGTGACAATTACTGTCTATGTTTTCCTAGTGGAACAATGAGATCGGAACTGTTGGCCATGGTCTCTGAGGTTTTGCTTCAGCTAAGCCCACATCCATGTCTCCTCTCTGTCACTAGCTATAGGAACACCAAGTCCTGGCTTAGCCCAAGTTTGGCTGCCAAGTAAGCTGCAACCTGTGTGGGATTGGAGGTGGATGGCTGAACCCTCTGACTCTCTCTCTCCCCTCCCCCATGAAGTGGAAAGAATGACCCTACATGGATCTGTGCAAAAGTCTGCAATAAATAATTGAAGCAGCTCGCAAAACCTGACACGTACCGTTGTTACATTTTTACCTCTCTGTGGTGCTGAAGTGGAACCCAAGGCCTAATGCACGCTAAATTAAGCCATGACACTAAGCCTTAGCGTTGTCTTGCTGTGAAAAAGACAAACCAGTTTGAGTATGATGACCTATTCTATGTATCCAGATTTGAGTGTTGTTAGGAAAGGTTACCTCGTTGACACACACCCATTCGCTATTCTCAATGTATCAGTTACCTTCTCATGACTTTGACAAAATATCAGAGACAGCAACTTAAGGAAGGCAGGGACAAAGGGTTTACATGAGCTCAAAGTTTGAGGGTACAAGCCATCAGGGTGGGAACGTCCAGGCAACAGGAGCTTGAAGCAGCTAGAGTAGCTAGATAAATGTTCTGCCTCCCCCCCTCTCCCCTGCCCCCAAATCCCCTCTCCACTCCTTTTCTCCCTCCCTCCTTTTTATTAAGTCAAGGACCCAAGCCCATGAAAAGATGCCACCCACATTTAGGGTGGACGGTCTCATCTCGATGACCCAATCTAGAAACTCTTTCAAAATTGCACTCACAGCTATCTCCTGGCTGATTCCAGATCTTATCACATTGACCACATTAATCTTTACCCTGACAGTCATGACTGCAGATGTGGGAGTGGAATCTCAGAGCTTTAAGCAACCTGTCCAAGGTTAAGCACTGTCCTTGGATGTCAGGTAAAGGTGAGGTTTGGGCCAAATACCATTCCCACCTTCAGACTGAAAGGTCCTTGATGAGGACCTCGAGGATCCAGAGTTAACTCCAGTGCCAGGTTTTGGGTTCACCCTGGTTCTGTCCCACAGTTTGAGAACCACCCAGACACCTTCATTTTAGCCCCACATAGATTTCAGTGATGCCTTGTGGTGCTGGGGTGGACTTCTCTGTCCACGTGTAGTTAATTTTTCAAGTTGTTCACAGTCTGCTGGAAGGTGACATTCTCTGGTGATACTTTTAAGGGCCTTAGACCCTGAGGCTTTTTGCAGGAAGGAACTAGAGAAGTGACATTCACACAATCAGCAGATCATTTATTCATGCCACAGAAAAATGCGGTGAGACCTTAGAGGCAGGGATGAAGCAACCGTGGGGGGCGGGGTCCCCAGGCCTGCAGGAGGGGGCAAAGCAAAATGGAACTCCCTAGAGTCAACCAAATGGGGTGGCCTGCTTACATCTGCAAACATTTCCAAACAAACTTCAATGCCTGAATTAGATAATACTGTTCCAATCCTGAGGAACCACACAGGAGAAACTTTGCTCACCCACTCACCCACTCATTCATTCACCCACTCACCCACTCACTCACTTACCCACACACTCACTCACACACCCACTCACTCACACACTCACTCACTCATTTGCTTATGGCATGCTCACGCTGTGCAGAGGCTTTTGTTGAACACAAAAGGGAGCGCCCTAGGAGCCCACCTTGGAGCACTGTCTGCTCTGTAGTGCTTCCTGACAGGTGTTTCAAAGGCAGCTAAATGAAGAGAACACACAGAACACCCAAAGCTTCCTTCAGAAAGGGCATCTAACCCAAGTGGGCACAGAGAGGGTCCCTTGGCTGAGTCCAGAAACGGACAACATATGACGGAGTCTTGCAAGCCTCCCTGTAAAGACCCACTGGGAGTGACTAGGGGACCCTAGAAGAAAACTGCTGCCCAAACTTACCTGCTCCTCCAAAAGGCCCCATGTGGTCACTACTGCTAGGCGATAAAGCTCATTCTGAAACAGGCCTGGTAGTATCGGTCCAAGAAGGTATTGCCTAGAAATTCTGTACCTTTAGTACGGCTGGAGGCTAATTTGCTGCAAGTGTGAGAATCTGAGTTAAATGGACCCCAGTGTCCATGTAAAAGGCCAGAAGTGGTCAAGTACACATGCGATCTATAGGCTGGGCAGACAGAGAGAGGTACATCCCCAGGGCTCACGACAAGACTAAAATAGTTACTAAGTTCCTCTAAAGTGCTCAGAGACCCTGTTTCAAAAACACGGTGGGTGGTCCTGAGGATCAGCACCTGGAATTGATCTCTGGCCTCCACACAAACATGTATATATGTACATTTGCACGCATAGAGTTATACTCATGTGTACACGTGGGTATGTAACATACACACACACACACACACACACACACACACACACACACACACTCACTCAGAGGCACACACTGCATTAGATGATACCAACAAATAATTTTAGTCAGTACACTCTAAAATCCAGGAAAGAACTTTCCAAAATGTCTACAACGACCTCTTACACTTTGCCGAGGAGTGCAAGCATCTGATGGTGTTGGAAGACTCACCACTGTAAGAGGCTCAGTCAGCATAGAACTTCTAGAAGGGCATTTCTCGGCATTGCATGAGGTTTGCTGTGACACCTCAGGCCGCTGCTCTTGTCCCAGCTTCTTTGACTATGTGGTTCTCCAGTCACCCATCTCTGTCCTCTCTGGCTGACACCTGTCTTCGTGTCTATGCCCTCATTGCTGAGCTCTGCAGGCAGGGTGCCCTGGAGGTCTTCTCATTTCACCACAAGCTATTCCATCTCCTGGCAATGTCCTTCGCAGCTCCCCACGTTCCAGAGTCTCTACGTGGCCCCAGATTTGGCTCTGCCTTCTTTCCTTTTCACTGCAGAATTAATATTCGTGTTTCAGTCTGAATTTGAAGGACAAGTATCTCAAGGAGAAAACTTGCCTCTCTAGCATCCATAAACCCAAGAAAACTGCCATGGCATGGCGATGGTTTTAAGTACTATATAATACTTCATGGGGTTACAGTCGTCATTTGCCTAACACCCACGGGAGCCTGGAGGAGACTCCTGATCTTTGTCCTTAGCAAACAGCTTTGTGCTGTAATTTGGGGGCACTTATATCAAATAGCAATCTATTTAGGTTATTACAGCTCACAGTGCAGAAAAAGACAGCAACCCCCCCCCCCCAACACACACACACAGTAGCAGAGGTTTCACGGTTTCTTTCAGATGCAGTAGAGTAGCCTTTTGTTACAATGAAAGAGAGAGGGAGGAAGAGGGGTTGGAGAATGAGGGAGAGATGGGGAGGCAAGGGCTAGAAGGAGAGAGAAGTGGGAAGGGGCACCAAACTAAATCATTAAGCAAAATGCTTAATATTGCTTACCACACTAAGATTCCCATTTGTAAGCTTGATCAAGTAGAGTGGATGCTCTAAGCCATTACAGATTATCTGGGCCTCTGACCAACCCATTACTCAATTCCGCTGAGGTCCAGTCCCTCTCTCTGAAGAGGGAAGAGGATACTTACCTCACAGGGGTGCCGGAGTACCGAATGAGAAAGTTCAAATAATGAGCTTAGTAAAGCCACATGGACAAACACCTCAAGATTACTAGCTGTTGTCATCAATGAACAACTGACGGCATGAGGCTGCCCTCGCTGCCCTTTGGCTGTGCCCTGTCTGTGTGTTTGAGCACTGAGTTCATGTGTGGGCTCCCTAAGTAACAGGGTGTAAAGCTGCTGCTGTTAGGAGAATTCATAGTGGGGTCTTAGCAAGACTTCAGTGGTCAGATCAAAGTGTCAGCCTCTCTCCTTACCTGCTGTGAGCCGACACCATGACCAAGACAAGTCTTATAAAAGACAATAGTTAATTGGGGCTGGCTTGAGTTCATCATCATCAAGTCAGGAACATGGCAGCATCCAGGCAGGCATGGCGCAGGAGGAGCTGAGAGGTTTATATCTTCATCTGAAGGCTGCTAGCAGAACACTGACTGCCGGGGAGCTAGGATGAGGGTTTTAAAGCCCACACCCACAGAGACACACCCACTCCAACAAGGCCACACCTTCTAATAGTGCCACTCCCTGGGCCGAGCATTTATAAACCATCACACCTGCCAAGACGGCTCTCCTCAGCAGGGCATGTGGGCCTTTAGCGCAGACCATGGAATACCTACCTCTACGAGGGAAGGGTAGGGCTAGATTCAGAATGCCCAGCTGTGATAGGACACCTTTCACCTGGAGCCAGGACAGCCTCAAGTTATCTTGTTCTTATTTATGTGGTGACAGATCAGTGGAGGAGAAATGGCCTGGTAAAAACTTAGACCCAATGCCAGACAACACTTTGCAGAAGAGAAGGTTCCAGAAGTATTCCCAGAAGTAGGCATGAGAACTTAAAATGAAACACATTTGGACAACGCATTCCAGGCACTGACCATGTGGTACCAGTCCCTGAACTCTCTTGTCTTCAGGTGGCTTTTGGTTTTTGTCTGATCTAGCCTTATTTTCCAATTTGTTTCCTGGTCCTCAGTCACAAGGTATTTGTGGCTTTTCCCCCCATCCCCATGTAGACATTCCTGGGTTCCAGAAGAAATGCATTGTGTCCTGGGCCTCCGAAAGTGTCTTCATGGTTGTCCCCCCTTCCTTGGAGTATATGTCTGACCTCTGCACTCCCCAAGCCCAGTGTTGTTGCATGGTCATCCATGGTGTGGCCATATCCCTGGGCCTTGTCCTCAGGATCTCTTGGAGCTCCAGTTCCAACTTGGGGAGCTCAGGAAGTTGCTCTATTTGGATGAGGCAATTGCTGGAAAGAAAGCACACACTCCTTTTAGCTCCAAGTGTGGCTTAGGCACCAATAACAACCTTTTCTCCTAATCCAGGCACCTTGTTCTTCAACCTCCCCTGCAGATGGCTTCTACAGAAACGCAGGTAATTGAAAGAACGTTGCTCCCTCCCAGAACACAGAAGCTAATGTTACTTGAAATAAACAGCATTTAGGGCATTCTTCCCACAATGGTGCCCTGGAGGGAGCTGCATTTCTGTGACAGGGATAGGAACAGCAGGGGGCAGGGACTGGGGCCTGGGTTCCCTAGGGTAGGAAGCTAAACCTGCAGGAACTGAGGCCCAGACTGCCCGGGATGTGTACCGCCAGGACCCACTTCTGCGCAAGTTGTACAGTAAACTGCCTGCAGCACTTGAAGTATTAAAGTCATTGGTCACTGGCTTTGTTTGGTCATTTCCTCCAGCACTGGTCTACGAGGGCTTAGCTCTTGTCTTGCCTCTGACTTTGGCCTGGGGTCTTACCAACCTCTGAGTCCTACTGAGGCCTCCCCAGGCTTGCTTTCCTTGTCAACTGCCCAGCACCTCAGTGGCCCATGGGGCTCACTCAGCCTCCTTCTGAAGCCTCTGCCTGATGGTCCCTTAGTTCAGCCTGTGCTCCTGAACTGTCACTGTGCTCTCCTCCCTTCTGATGGCCTCCAGTGGCATCTGGCTTTACCCCAGTAGCTTTCTCCAGCTTGACTTTCATCAGGAAAGATAAGCACTAGGCAGTGTGGTCCAGGTGAAAAGGGCTAGAGACGCAGATGGATGGAAATGGCCTGACTCCTCAAGTGTGTTGCTTGGTTTCATTGTTCTCTGTCTGTCTGTCTGTCTGTCTGACTCTCTGTCTGACTCTCTGTCTCTAGTCTCTGTCTGTCTCTCTCTCTCTGTCTGTCTCTGCCTCTCTCTTCTCTGTCTATCTCTCTCTGTCTCTTGTCTGTCTGTCTCTGCCTCTCTCTCTTCTCTGTCTGTCTATCTCTCTGTCTGTCTCTGTCTCTCTCTCTCTCATCTCTGTCTGTCTGTCTGTCTGTCTCTCTGTCTGTCTCTGCCTGTCTCCCTCTCTCTCTCTGTCTCTCATCTCTGTC
Organism: Rattus norvegicus; assembly: GCF_021556685.1. NCBI lineage: Eukaryota > Metazoa > Chordata > Mammalia > Rodentia > Muridae > Rattus > Rattus norvegicus. Next base: position 132,453,523 of record NC_141539.1, on the reverse strand, counting down.
TGTCTGTCTCTCTCTGTCTCTGCCTCTCTCTCTCATCTCTGTCTGTCTGTCTGTCTCTCTCTCTGTCTGTCTCTGCCTCTCTCCCTCTCTCTCTCTGTCTCTCATCTCTGTCTGTCTGTCTCTCTCTCTGTCTCTGCCTCTCTCTCTCATCTCTGTCTGTCTGTCTCTCTCTCTGTCTGTCTCTGCCTCTCTCCCTCTCTGTCTCTCTGTCTCTCTCTGTCTCTCTCTCTCCCTCCCTCTCTCTCTCTCTCTCTCTTTCTCTCTCTCTCTCTGCTTTTTGTCTGAACTTCTCCCACTCCAAGCACTGTATGATCACCACTGTTGAGTGACTATTAGAAATGCCGTTGGAGGGTAGGACACGGCTTCAAGATATTGGAGTCCACAGAAGCGATTTGATGTACTAGCAGCTTCTAACACAAATGGAAGGCATTGATTACACTAACAAGCTATTAAACAGAGTAAGATTAATATTGTCACCTTAAATTTAACCTGCTTCTTAGGAGCATCGCGTCTAAACCATAAACACACACACACACACACACACACACACACACACACACACACACATCTTTACTCATGTGCTGCCTTTCAGTGAAAAAAAAATCTATAAAACTAATCCAACTGGCATATAAAGTTTTGTGCTAATCAGGTTGCTAATGGAGTTTAGGACCAGGGTTTAAATAACTAACATTAGATTCAGAAAAAGAAACATTTTAATTATTTAATAGGGCATGAAAAAGAATTCCAAAGTGTTTCTACAGAGGCAATCCCGATGGGTATAATTTTGGTCCCCAAATTTTATTCTTATTCTTTGAAGATGATGGCCTGAACTTCTCATTTCATTGGATTAAAGGAATTGAAATTCTCTGGAGGGGAGTGGAAGGAGGATGTGCTAATTTAGAGATCAGCGGGAGAGGCTGTACCAGCACAGGGAGGGATTAAGGGGAGATGAGGTGTCCCAAAGACAAGATGGAAGAATCAAGATGCAGAAAAATACATCTTTGGACAACCCTTGGGTCTTTATAAATAAATCATCATGCCACTTCCCATCTCAGTGGTGTTTTATAATTGATGGGTCCTTGTCCACACTCACTCTTATCAGCTTCTCATCTGAACTCCTGAGAGTTCTACGGTTCCTGGTTGACAGAGAAGGAAACCGAGGCTCAGGACACAAAGTCAAGTCGCCTTTACAGCTAACATGTCTGCTCCAGAGTAAGGGGCAAGTCTTCGTCACTGAGGAGTTCCAGTTCTTTCCGACAGATCGTTCCTTCCACCATACATCCTGGAAACCAAGGGTAAGAGCGGGCAGGTAACGTGGAAACTTAAGGGTTCTTTGGAAAGTTGTGCTGGATGGGGTTTCGCCGGGGCAAACGTGTGAAGGAGTGTTTTCCTGAAATAGACACAGGTGAAAGCCTAAGGCAGACTCGTGAAGGGACGTTTGGCGGAAACAGACCCAGGTGAGAGGATGTTCTACTAAAGCAAGCATGTGAAAGGACACGTGAAGAAGGATTCTTGGCTAACGACACACATATATCGGTACACCCCGCGCTGCATAGTTGAGCTGCATTTGTTTGGACTCTACAGAGAGGAGCACACCATAGCTCCAGCTTCCTGCTGCTTGTGAGGACTTGGGCTGGTTGGAAGAGAGCTGTCAGTTGAGACAGACTCACGAGCTGCTGTAAGACACATGCTGAGTCAAGGCCCATGGAGGACACGCAGTGTTTGGGGGAGGCTAAAAAGGACTTGACAGTGATGGAAGCTGAGCTTGGTTTGCTGGTAGAGCTAGCTGTGCAATGCTTGCTGCTCTCCCGCTTGTTGCCCTCAAGCTTGTTGGCCTCACGTCTTCACTGACCTCTCTTTCCTGAGAGGTAAAGCTGAGAAGTTTTACTAGCATTCCTATTGGCCCTGGTCCTTCCTGCTGACTCATGCTGATTCCACTGAGGTCTGGCTGTCTCTGCTAGGCAGTATCACTGTGGCTGCTATCCTGACTGTCAAACTGGACTGCTGGTGCATTCGTGAAGTGTTTGCGAGTGGATCGAGCTGCCACTGCTGACCTGTGAACCGAACTGCAGACTTCCAGACGACACAGACCAGGAGTTGCTCCAGAGGACCATCTCTAAACGGGTCCACTTCCCACATATCCTTTCTTTTACACTACTTCTGGTGGGTGGTGGGCTAGAAGAGAGGTCAAAGCACTTAAGAACCATCCTTAAAAGTAGGTTTTGAAAAAAGTTACGAGTGAGGAAGCTATTTCCTTAAGGGGTTTGGATTCTCAGATGAGTTCATCTGCAAAGCTGGTTGCTGACCTCTGCTTGTTTGTATTGGAGATGGAGAGATTCCCAAAGCTGAGCAAGGCCTTCATCTAGGTTTAGAAGCAAAGACTTGCTCAACAGAATGTGTCTGCTTCAGGTCACTTGTGCTTTCCCAGGTATGGGGTGTCTGGTATCATGATACCTCTCTTTCATTGGCACCTTCACCCCATTAAGACTTGGTTTCCTTTAGGGTATTGTTGGTAAATATTTCTGTTTGTGTTTTTTTCCCCTACTCACTCCTTTCATTCAGCTGCCCACCTCAAATGATCCAATCCAGATTCAGCATCCCAGTACCCAAAGGACAGAATAAAAAAAAAATAATAACCTGAAATCTAAATTTTTCCGAGTGTTGACACAACGTCACAAGTCAAAGAGCCCTCTCCATGAATCTTTGTTGTGAGCCTATGATTATTAAAAATACCATGTAACACTTGGCTAAACTGTAAGACATTGAGATATCAAACTAGTATAGGCCTGGCAGTATCTGATGATGTTTGCTCTATTCCAGGAAATACAATGCAGACAACTGGGGGAGAAAAGCCTTACCTAGCTGTGAACCCTTACGTTACAATAATGACTGGCCTGACAAGATACGCCCACTGAGGCAGTAGAGGTGCAAAAGGTATGGATGTGACCATTGGAGTTAAGGCCACTTTTCAGGAGGGGATATGTGCCTGATACCGCAAACCTGGTTAAAAACCCATGGCTGCAGAAGTCAGAGGCTCTATAAAGGGCCTACTACTATCATTTTGCTAAAAGGACATAATATCAAAATATCAAAGTACCCTCTCAGTACTTTTCCTTATGCCCATAAGTTAATACGGCTCTCATTCCCCCTCATAGAGGCTTTATTTTTCCCCAGTGGATGGTGATTAATACAGTGTGGAGGTTTGAATGAAAATGGCATTCAGAATCTTATATATTTGAATTCTTGGTCTTCCATTGGTAGAAGTAGTGTGGTTGCTTGAGTAGGAATGGCCCCCATAGACTCATGTGTTTGAGTGCTTGTCCCATAGGGTGGCACTATTAGGAGATGTGGCCTTTTGGAGAAAAAAATGGCCTTATTGGAAAATGTGTCACTGTGGGGGCAGGCTTTGAGGTCTCACATGCTCAAGCCACACCCAGTATGGCTCCAAATCACTTCTGCTACCTGCAGATCAATATGTAGAACTCTCAGCTCCTTCTCCAGAACCTTATCTGCCTGCACATCATGATGATGATAATGGAGTGAGCCTCTGAAATTGAAAGCCAGTCCTAATTACATATTTTCCTTTATAAGCGTTGCTATGGTCATGGTTACAAACCCTTAGAAGAGATGTGTCACTAGGGCTGGGCTTTATGGTTTCAAAAGTCAACGCCAATTAGTGTGATCTCTCTCTCTCTCTCTCTCTTTCTCTCTCTCTCTCTCTCTCTCTCTCTCTCTCTCTGCCTTCTACTCATATATAAGGATGTAAGCTCTCAACATCCCAGCACCATGCCTGACTGCCTGCCTGTTGCTGTGCTCTCAACCATGGTAGTCGCAGACGCTAATCCTCTTGAACTTTGACCCTTAAATTAAATGTTTTCTCCTATATATAGCCTTGGTCATGATGTCTTATCACAGTAATAAAAAGGTAACCAAGACCCACAGTTGATCAGTTTACAGAAATTAAATGTCTGTGGGGTGCTCAGCCTTAAATGGAACACTATACTCAAGCCTCAGGAAGTGTCCTAAAAGTGGAATGCTGGATCTTAAGGATCAGAGGTCAGAACTGCTGTGAATAGATACAGTGTCCTCTGGACACAGTCGGACTGTTAATTTGTAACATCACAGCGGCTGGCTGTGGTTGCCTGTGCAAGATATGTACAAGATCAAGTCAGCGACTAGAGGATCTATTGGCAACTGATGGCTGCTGTGGGGGGAAGAGTCAGTTTTCCTCAGAGTATGGCTCCTGGTAAGTTGTCCAAGCTCCAGTGGAATGACTCACACTTGCATTCATCCATACACAGTCAGCACTGGTTGGATTCAATGGCTTATAGGTAGGTATTGAAAGACGTGAAGTGGGGAAGGTGTGTGGGGTCCAGGTTTGGGAGGAGGTGGTGGAAGGGACTGAGGACTTGAATATCATTTACATTAAAACTTGCATGAAACTACCGAAGGATAGATTTAAAAACTGCAAAATAAAAGGGAACTAAATCAAGAAAGCGAGCATGTAAGATGGCCCTCAACTGAGTATATAAAACTATCGGAGTACTTCCTGTCTGGACTTGGGTCCCATCTCGAAGACATCTGATTATGATAAGCAACTGTTCTGAAGTCTAGAACACTTCTGATCTCAAGCATTTCAGACAAGTGATAATCCACTGTATTTCATCCTCTGAGGTTATCTCAGAAGTACTTTCCTGACCACAGGGACATCCCATGACTCCCCCTTGAGAGAAGTTTGGCAGAGGACCCGCAGACACAGGCCTACCTGGACACTGTTGAAATGAAGAACTGACAAAGTGTAGCTTTCTCCTTCTGGGTGTGTGCTGTTTGCAGCTGGCCAAACAGACTTCCAGGGAAGTTATTCTTTTTGAATCCTGTAGGCTCAAGGAACCCTTCAAAATCGTGTTCTGTTCAGTTAAATCCTGCACTGGACTGAATGTTCTGGAATGTGTGCTAAAGTTCATGGAGTTCAAGGTGCTTAACAAGATGCATTTTTGTTCTTGTTGAATCTTGAATGTCAGAATAATTTATGAGACCTGTTCTTCCTGCAGAGATGGTGTCATTACTTCTCTGGAAGGCACAGGACTGATTGGTGGGGTTTTCCACTGCACATGGCTACTCTTCTTACGATCGTGTCTGTTGCTAGGAGTGTGGGAAGTGGCTGGGCTCATCACTACAGCAGAGAATGAATTTAGGAGAGAGAAAAACAAAAGAATTCATGAATCGAAGAGATAGTTACCAGAGGTGACTTAGCTGATCATAAAATCTTAGATCATAAAATCTCTTGCAGAGGCTCTCTCTCTCTCTCTCTCTCTCTCTCTCTCTCTCTCTCTCATCTCTATCTCTATATCATCTCTATCTCTATCTTTATCTCTATATCTTCATCTATATCACATCTATATCTATATCTACCAGAAGATTTGGAGTTGAACGGCCATACATGCAAGGCCAGTGGCTTGAAGTTGCAAAGACTTTCTGCCATGCTACATGAGCTCAAACTGTAAGAATCAGTCAGGGTATGGAAATGGCTTTGGCTTGTGCGTCTGTTTTATTCATGCGGTAAGGATGGGAAGGAACCCAAGCTACGGGATGATGCTGGCAATTTCAAAATATCGCAGGCACAGACTCACAAGCCATATCACCTTAGCCATTGTAGAACCTCGACAGACATTTCTCCAGTAAGTCATAAGTCTGTGAGAAAGATGAGCCAGCCCCAGGACTGGGACAAATGTCTCCTGGTGAGGCTTTGATCCTCTGGGTCACTGAACGTCTGGCCAGAATTCTGCCCACTTGTCAGGACACTGGTAGCTCCTGGACACCCACATGTTGGCCTTAGGTTGGCTTAACTGTTGAATCCTTCCACATTGTTCGAAAGGGGAATCGACCTCATTTCCTGGTGTAAAGACTTACTGCTCTTCTCCGTCTGTTCCCTTTTAAGACTTATTCAGGTGCCACCCAGACCTCTCTGTTGGCCATGCACCCACGAATCCACACAGGTCTTCCTGGGGGCCTTGTGTCCTTTCTATGCCCCAAGGTCTTTGTCCTCACTTCAGCTGCTCAGGCCTTTCCTTCTTCCTTCAAATCCACTGTCACTTCCTCCACAAGGTGACCTTGCTTCACTGTTGCTGTGTGTCCTTCCAGTCTCTCTGTCTTCTTGTCAGTGTTACCTTTGTTTCTGTTTACTCATCTTTGATCTTCCCCTCCCCCGTAGACTGTGAACTTCATGAAGACTCTACTTAGTTTCCTGGTTCTCCACACTGTTTTCTCTTGTCAGGAAGACACACACAGCACATCCAGGCCTGTGGACCCAGGTGACCACAGGACCAGGCGCCGTAGGTTAAGAACACGTAAGGGTTGGAGTCGGTCAATACTATGTTTGGAGGAAACCCAGTTGAACTTGAGATTGGATGAGACAGGTGTGAGGGTGAATGGTGAGGACCAGGACCCTGTGTGCTCTCTCATGCACGCTACGACAGCTTGCAGCCCACACTTGGCTCAAGTGCAAACTAAAATATTATACCTGGGAAAGAGTAAAGGTGACAGGTGTGGGGCAAGGTGCGAGGGGAAGGAGGGGCAGGGGAGTAATCTGATAAACTCTTCCTAGTGCCGACTTTCCCCCTGAGACTTTCTGTGACCCCACACTGTTGAAGTTTCCCCTCGCCTGTACTCAAAGGTGCCCTTTGACATCTGTTTCTGACCTTTGAGGATGTTTCTGCACCTGAGTGACTTCTTGTCCTTCTAACTTTCTTTTGTTTATTAGCATCTTCTGTAAAGGTGAATCAGACGAAGTGGTGAGACTGTCTAGGGGACGTGGTGGGGGGAAGTAGGTGGGGAGATGTGTGTGTGGGGGGGGAGACAGGTGGGGCTCTGTCCTCATGCATCTCCTCATACTGTGTCTGGAACTGACAAGGAGACAGATGGCATGACAGAGGGTTTGGAGGACAGATGAGAACCTCTAATCCGCCCTGGGGAGACCAGGGCCAGAAGAGACGACATTTAAGCTGAATCCTTAAGAACAGGTAGGGCGAATCCAAGTGGGGACGGCTACAGAGGAGGGTACTGTGGAAGAACCACAGATATGGGACAAAGGCAGTTGTGAGCCTGCCTGCCTCTTGCTCACCTGGCTTGGAGCAGGGTCTGCAGTGAGGGTAGACAGATTGAATATACAGGCCGAAGAGCCATGAGGGGAGGCTAAAACACAGGGCAGATGGCCAGACATGTTCTGTGGGCCCAGTGATTAAACATCATTGGGTGTTGGGCTGACTATGTGTGGAAGGGATTTCAAGGGGGGAGCGTTGGGTCTGGTGTTAATGGGGAAACTGAGATTCCCCTCTTGGGCTCTTAGCCTCCTTAATAAAAGAATTTAAACTGGTCTTAGAAGGAAATTTGAGGATAATTTTATTAGCGTTTCAAAAAGAAAAGCAACAGCACAGGCAAGGTGAAATTCCCATCAGCCACCAGGAGGGGAGATAGAGGAAGAGTGAGACAAAGCAGGGACTGGAGACCTAGGAGCACACAGAGTGTGAGGGGAGCCTGCCTAGGAGTCCCAAGCTCTGTATCTCTGAGCTCAGAGGCCATCTGGTCCCAGGCTCTTGGAACCACACCCGACACATGTACATGATCAGAATCGGAGGCAGTTTACGAAGAAAGGGAATGGCTCCTAAGAGTGGAGGAGAGCTGGAAAGATGAGGAAATACCTCACAGCAGTCTCCTTTCGTATGTCCTGGGATTCCCGGCCCTTGCTCTCCAGTCTTTAGTAGAATCCTGGGCAGGTTTGGAAAGGCTTCTGGTCTTCCTTTCTCAACTGACTTCTGTCATGTGTTAATCTTGATGCAGGAATTCCCACCCGTTAACCCTCACTGGAAGGAATTGCTTGCTTTCAGAGTGAGGGCGGAGCAGGGAGCCACTGACTTCATAGAGATCTCCCAAACAGGGCACAGAGTACGTTCTAGAAGCAGAGAACACCATATTTCCCCATAAAAATCTTGAACTGCTTTGTGTCCTCAGGTGGCACCTGTGTCCTTAGATGGCCACAGTCTGAGTGAGTGTGAGAAGCTCATCCCCAAGTCAAGGGTCTTCACCACCATCTGCGCTCACCCACGCTCCCCTGGCTGCTCGCAGAAGGGCCCAGGTTCCGTGTCTCATTGATTTCTGATGTGACCCGTCACACTGTGGGCAGAGGACCTGGGCAAACAAGAGCTTTCTTGCAAACTGAATAGGTCGGGTATGGAAAGGTTACTTCTAACGAGAGGACCATGTGTCCTTGGAGACTTTTGAGAAGGCGAACAAGAGCTTTACTTGGTGTGTCAGGGATGCAGGAGGATGAGGAAGAAGAGAAGACAGGCAACTCTCCTTCATGGAGACGAGCAGAACTGCCAGCCTTAAGAAGCAGCAGTAACGTTAAAAGCCATTTATCACTATAAAAATGCAAAAGAGAGAATATGCAGAATAAAGGCCCCCTTTACACCTTTTCCCGTCTTTCCCTCTGCCTGTAATTCTGTCCCCTTGCACAGAAACCAGCACGTGAAACTGCGATCTAAACTGCTGTTATATTTAGTATAAATATTTAGTGCAAATGAATCAAAATCTATTTATCCGTGTTTCGATTGCACAGCTATGTACCTGCATTTTAATATTATATACAGTGAATGCATGAATGATAATTATTAAAGCAGGCACACAAGTGCCTTTGTCAATACCGGCGTGGATGACAGAGCATTAAGCATATTTTATATTTACCTTGAAGCCATCTTTCGCACATGAGTATCTTCTTCTTGCATTGTTCTTTTCACTTAACGTACAGCCTAGGTGTCTTTCCCCCTGGGTGACTGTGATTCATGATGGTGACAAGAGGTTCCATAAGTTATTTGTTGATTAGTAAGTGTTAAGGGTTGACCATTCTCTGGAGGCCAGGGAGTTGGATACGCCAGTAAACTCTGCTGTGCAAGCAAGGAGACCTGGGTTCAGATCCCCACCACCTAGGCAAAAGCGTGCTGTGACATCATGGACCTGTAACCTCCGTGTTGGGGAGGACAGAAACCGATTCCTAGGGGGCTTGCTGGCCTGCCAACCCTGACACTGACTTCTGGCGTCACAGGTATAAGACATGGGCGCACATAAGCTCATGCCCACACCTTACACACACAGATAAAATGAAACATTCTAAAAAGAACTCTTCTACTTTCAATTTTTATATTTGACAAATGTTAATGAAATTATCATACACATATATATATATACATACACACACAACATACACATATACACACATACATATATACACACACACAACACACACATACACACACACACATATATATATATATACACACACATACACATACATATATATGATAAACATATTGTTTGTGTGTATTTAAACCAGAGGTTGACATTGGGTGTCTTTTCATTTATTATAATAATAATTATAATAATTATTATTATGTATTATATGTAGGAATGTTTTGCCTGCCACGTATGTCTGTGCACCACTTACTAGTCTAGAATATGCAGAGGCAAGAAAAGGGCAGTGGATCACTTGGAACTGGACCTAAAGAGGGTTGTGAGCGGTGACCCGAGTGAGTGCTGGGAATTGAGGCCGGGAATTGAGGCCGGATCCTCTGTAAGAATCTACAAAATGACCAGATCTCATAACCGCTCACCGATTGGCTGCGCTGGCCGACCAGTGAACTCCTAGGAACAGTAGGAGCTGTAGGGACTGTGTCTGCTTCAGCAGTGACTGTGCCTGTGCGTCTGTGACTTCTAGGGACCTGAGTTCAGTGTCTACTTTTGCAGTAACCACTTCACTCACTGAGCCCTGCCCCATGCCCTCCGCCCCACGTGTGTATTTTATGCCATCTCATCATGAAGTAAACTGTGCATTAGTCCATATGTGTTTTCCCAATGTAAAATGAAAAAAAAAAACCTATTTCTAGGTTAAAAAAATGCATCCTTTCAAGCTCAGGGAAAAAAATCCAAATGACCTTTTATTCTAATAAATTTCAAAAGTACCTCCTTCCCAGCCCTTTGCCGATTATATATTATTTTTAAAAGGCGACTTACCTACCCAGGGGTGAAAACTGTATGTCAACTTTTAAATTTCCATTCGCCTGCTGTCAGAAGCCTGTGTCTTTTTTATGGATTTATTGATAGTTTACGTTCGTTCTTCTGGGTCCTACAGCTTCCAGATTATGGCTTTTTCTTGTTCGTTTCCACCTTAAAAACTTCCCATAATTTCCTCCTCACCTTAGTAAAAGGGGCCAGTGAGAAAGCACTGCTATTTCTTTGCCTTTGTCTAGTTGTCCCTCAAAGACAGGACAGACAGGCTCTTCCCCAAATCACGCCCCTCTGACCCCTCGGGCCCCGCCCTTCCACCCGGGCGGGATGCCAGGTTTTGCTCTCTGTGGTTCAGGGCTCTCCCTAATCCTATGGCTGAAGGATTTTGTGTGTTCAGGTCTGGGGAGGCAAGCCTGCCAGGTGGCAGACACCCTCCTTAAACAGGCCTTTGATTTCCATGCCTGGGCCCACTGAGGCAATTAAGCTGGATTTGTCTGATGGGGCAGGGGATCAAAGGTTTGATGTTTTGATAACTGAAGAGGGAAAAAGGCTCAACCTGAGAAGGGGAGAGAGAATTTCCCTGGGGACAGGAGCTCCAGGTCACTCAGTGGTGGGAATCTGAGGCAGAGACAAAACAACCCCTCCTGTACAGGGGCACCCAGCAAGGTTTGCAGGTACTGAGGTCCCCAGTCCTGTGACCTGGGAGCCCTGCTGTGCCTGAGCAGTGGGAAGGGTCATGATCTCCATCCTGGGGTACACATGTTTCTCTGGACACGTGTGTATATAGGATGTAGGCAGTAGGGCACAGAGGTGATGGACTTCTGGCTTTTCAACCCCTTATCCATCTTGAATTAATCACACAGACCCGGCAAAGGCAGGAGAACTGGCCATGGAAGACAAGGTAACAGATCTCGCAGACACAGGGCTGGGTGATGGCTTCTGCGTCCTTTGCTCGCTGAACGTTGTGCGATCAACACCAATAGAGCACATTTCCAGTGCCGTGTGGCATTTGCCATTACCAGAAAGTTCACCCGGAAGCCCTTTATTTAGATCACATTCTGTCACGGAAAAATGTAGCGCCTGGTGCTTGTGTTTTATTCAGGACTTTCTATCTTTGTCTGTGCTATTGTAACGAACTGCCAAGCGCTGGGTCATTTATAAGAGCAGAGATGTAGGACTGTTGATTTAACTCAGTTGGAAGGAACCTGTTCTAATGTGTGGTAGGTCTGATCCCAGCAGGGAAGTAAGAAATTAATAGAAAAGGAAAACAGAAACAAAGTTATTCCTCATACTTGGAAAGACTGGGCCTATTACGCTCAGGGTCCTGGCAGGTGAGGGTTCTATGGCTGTATCCAAGATGGCGTTTGGTTGTCACTTCCTCTGAAGGAGGTGAGCTCCATGCGTTCACCTAGCAGAAGGAGGAGGACAAGAGCTAAGGCTGCTTGAAGCTTCTCACATGAGGGCTTTCCTTCTGTGCCCTGTGGGAGCGGCCTCCAGCACTGTGTCTGTACTTTGGTCTCATACTTCTGTCTTTCCCACTGACCCTGAAGCTTTAGCATAGACACTTTGGGAAGACATAGTCTTGGCACAGTGGCAGAGGAGCTCCCACCTCTCAGTGGGACAGAGTAAGCTGTGATTTTCTCTATCCTCCTTCCTGATTCCCCAGCGCACAGACCTCCAGCCTGAACGGTCCTGCCTGAAGGCACCACGCTTAGCACACAGACTGCATGCAGTTTCTGATACAGGTCTGTCACGTACCTTCTCTTCTGCGTTACTACTTCAAGGCCCTTTGAAGCACCCATTCCTGAACTTCTACCTTCTGCTGGGATGGACACACACACACACACACACACACACAGATACACACAGGCACACACAGTTACACAGACATACACACAGACATACACACAGACATACACACAGACATACCCACAGACACAGACATACACAGAGACATACACACAAACACACACACAGACACACACAGATACACACACACAGACACACACACAGATACACACACACAGACACACACAGGCACACACAGTTACACAGACATACATACAGTCATACACAGACATACACACAGACACACATAGACATACACAGACATACACAGAGACACACAGACACACACAGAAACATACAGACATACACAGAGACATACATACACACACACACACACACACACACACACACACACACGCCTTCTGAACAACCATCACTATTGTAACTGCGCAGTCATCAAGTTCCCCACGTTCTGGCTCCCATTGGGAGACTCATTCACTCAGGGCCACATCTGCTCCACTCATTACTATGTTCCTGACGTTGCTAGCAGGGCCTCCGTAGGAAGCCCAACCAAAAACTGCCAAAGCCACAGCCCACTCCATTATAACTTAATTGGCAATATATTTAGTGGAAGGCAGTTGAGTGTTATTCTTCCCAAGTAGAGAATCAAAATACAATTTCACATTCTAGTTGGCACCCAAGCAGAACAAGAACAGCCGTCCATCCCCAGCAGCCCGGCAGGACTCCGCCATGATTCTCTGGCAAATGTGGTACTTAAGCTCCCTTGCCCTTAGTGCCAGGCCCCAGGGCAGTGTCCATCACTTCTTCCAGTGAATGCCCTAAGTACCTTTGTCTGTGTGTCCTCAGACCCTGCGATGAGTAGTTTCTGGTTCTCCCTAGAAGCCCACAGTGCTTTCTGTTGGTCAGGCTCATCTGCTATGGCAGGGCTCAAACACATAGAACAAGGTGAGGCTTGAAGACTGCAAGCCAAGGACACAAGGGACACTCCTGCCCCTGTTTTGGTTTGGCTCTGAACTCCCAGGACAAAGCAAACATTGTGTGGAGGTCAGGCCAGTGTTCCTGAAAGGCTCTGCCTTGTGCAGTGGGAAAGAACCACTGAGGAGGTGGGGACATGTCTGGGATAGAGCCACTGTGAGACAGGGGTGGGGGTGGGGTGGGGTAGGGGGGTGGAGGAACGAGCTGAAGAATAATGGATGTTGGGCAGAGAAAACAAAAGTGACAGACGCCCCCTGAATAGGAGAGGGGAGAGCACTCTGGCTGTCAGAGAAACACCAGCCTCAGGGCAGGGTAGCCCTGGCAGCCTCTCTCAGCCACAGTGAAATCTTGACCTGTGCAAACTTCTCAGTTGCTGCGGTGGATCTGATGTGTGGGCAGATGACCCAAACCTGGGTCCGGGGCTTAGGAGGAAGGGCCAGTTGGATCTCCTCCTGGCTTGCAGATGCTGAGTAGGGATGGGTGTAGAACCCAAGAAACCAGGAGGAAGCTGGGTCTGTTTGAAGTCCGCTGGGCTGGCAGGCCTTTGTGCTAATTAGAGGTTAACTAATGACACAGCAGAGAGGCGCCTGCACCCTGCAGGATGCCTGCACAGAGGCCGGGCATCACACCAGCTCCAGCGGCAGCTCCGCAGGTGCCTGACTCCAACCCCAGGGCTGAAACTTCATGCAGCCTGTTCCACGGACTTGACCATGAGAGACCGGGTTGCGCAACCTTAGCCTCCAAGTGGTGGGGAGGCCCTCTACTTGGCATTTCCCCTGGCTCTCAGTGTCAGAAGTCCTCAGCAGGTACCCATCTGTTTGGAAGAAGAGAACTGAAGCAGATGTGTCCGGCTGATTCAGGATGGAGGGGAGTTGAATGAGAGTCTCCATTGTCCGATGTGACTTAACTGAAGTGGCCGAATCAGGAGATTCTACATCAGTTGTCCCCAACCAAGAGCTGGGGTTTCTACCAGCCATAGATCTAGCCGCCTCTAAGCAAAGATACTACTTACTCTTGGTGTCTCTGAGCAATCTGTGGACGATGTGGTTGGCACAACATAGTATGAGTGCCACCATGTACCTGGGAAAATGCCACCTGCGGTTTTGCATTTTCTAGCCATGGCCTCTTGTCACCACCACCAAGGTCTCTTCAGGCTCTGCCAGAGGACTTGATTTTCCGTGCTCACTATGCCTGAAGGCATCACAGACAGCAGACAGCATGGGCTCCTTCCTAGATCTGCTCTCTGGTACCTTGAGGGCTTCTGGGTCACTCTCTTCATCTCTTACCACGGAGAAGCAAACACTGCCGGCTCTCAAGCACTGTCTCAAGATTTCACAGTGCACTCGGAAGGCGCTTGGACTCCTGGAAGTGGAAGTGCGGCTGGAACTAGATCCCGCCCTCTGTAGGACTTTTCTGGAATGGAGATGGCTCTCAGGGTTGACTGAGGGGACAAGGACATGGCTGCAAGGTAGAAAGGCCAGCCCACTCAGTCTCCTCTCCTGTCCCTCCCACTCCCTGCTGTCTTCCTTCTTCCTTTTTCTCTTCTCCTTCCCTTTTCTGGGCAGTCTCCTCCCCTCTGTCTCCCTCCCATCCTCACCATGCTCGTCCTCCTTTAGGGCTGAGCATCTTCATAATCTTCGAACCATGTCACTAGGAGCTGCAGTTCTCCAGAGCTCAGATCTAGATCTGGCTTACAGCTGATGGTGGATGCTGCAGATATGGGGGTCCTGCCGAGTTCTGTTCTTAGGACCGCGACCCAGGACCTGTCTCCTCTGGTCACTCTCGGTACTGGAACGACAACCCAGAATGACACAGCTCCACAAGCAGCCGTGAAGTCACACTTCCTTTCAGCCTTCTCACCTTCTAACCCCTTTCTCCAGCTCCAAGTTGTTCGCACTCTTCTGTGCTCTGGATTCTAGACTGGCCTGTCACATAGGTGGGTTTATGGTGTGTACCCCAGTCAGGACAATATAATGCCCCATTATTTAGAAAGTCCTCTCAAAGACCTTTAAAAACTGTCCTCCTTCCATCTGGCTGATGGCTTCATCAGCCAGCCCGAGAGTCACTAATTTATCACTTCTAAAATTAATAGTACCTTTTCTAGAATGCTATGTAAATACAGTATTGATGTTTCAGTCTTTAGGCTCATTTAATCAGTTCTCTCGAGACCCCCCTCCCCGCCACACACACTGTGCATGGTAGTTTATTTCCCTTCAACACTGAGAAGTATTTCATGGTCTGAATGTGTTCGAGTTTACCTCACCGTTCACCTGTTGAAAGGATACCTGGGTCAATCTGGATTGCTTCAAGCTTGAGGTAACTATAAAAAGGGTGTCATGAAAATTCACGCTTGGGGTTTGTGTAAACACAGGCTTTCATTCCTAATGACATTTGGTGTGTCTTTGTATGTGTGTGAGGAGGTGAACATATGTGTGGCTGTACATGTGCAGGTGTTCGTGTGTGTTTGTGCAAGTGTATGTGTGCCTGTGTGCCTGTGTGCCTGTGTGTGTGTGTGTGTGTGTGTGTGTGTGTGTGTGTGTGTGCATGCTAGTACATGTAGAGGCCAAAGGTCAACCTTGGGTGTTATTCCCCAGGACCTGACCACCTTGTTTTCTGAGTTTTTACTCCCCCAAAATAGCATGCAAAATAGCTAAGCTGTGTGGGTTGCAAGCCCCAGGGACTCATCCATCTCTGCCTCTCCATGGCTGGGATTATAAACACCTTCTACTCTGTTTGGCTCTTTGGTACGGGGTCCGAGACTCCAGCTTGGTTCCTTATGCTTTTGAGGGAGCACTTTACTGAATGAGACATCTTCTCAACCTTCCTACCTATTTGTGTGTCAAACTTTGGGGTTCTGCCTGGTGGAAAAAGAATTACTGTAGGGAGTGTGGGTCAAACCCTGCTTGGATATTCAAAGGCAAGTTTGGGAAATGAATCTGGACATCCATCCTACAAAACTGACAGACGAAATAAAGGTTTCGCATAAAAATCTTCTTATGTAGACACCTATAGAAAAGTATATTAGCCTCAGGATTTGATTTTGCAATACATCCAGGATTTTCTTTTGACCAGACATGAAGGTAAAATATGTTAGGTTCTAAGCCAAAGGGAGTCAGTGGGAGAGGCTCTAAATAGCCCAGGTATTTCCCCTGCAGTGACAGTACTGGGGTGCAGCTGTTTGGGAAAGCAGGAGGGGTGTTTGGCTCAAGATCAGGCAGGTTCTGTCTCCGACAAGCTGAGAGCTGCATGACTGGGGGCTCCTCGACCAACCTTGGCCTTTCTAAGTCTCCAAATCCATTTACAGGGACACAAGGATGCTGCCTCCCCAGATGACTGATTAAATGAGATAGTATGGACACCCGCAGTGGCATTGTGATGGAAGCTGACACAGAACAAATTTTTAATGCATTCAAGTGTTTTCAGGATTCCCGAAATAATTTTATTTTACCATCGGCAATGATAAAGGTGAGTACATGCCCTCGATACATTGTCAAACATTGAGAGAGATTCATTTTAAAGTAATTGCCCTGCTCACTTCTGTCTTGGGTTATACTACTAAATACAGGTGAAGGAAAGGAAGACATAGAAAAGAGGTCTCAAAATATAAAATACTTTTCAGCCCTGGGTTTAGATGACAGAAGTGGGCTCCACTTTATCCACAACATAACGTCATCTGAGTTCAAAAACAACGTTCAAAGACGGGAGAAAGGTAAATCAACACAACTCTGGGTATCAGCGGATTGATTCTGACAACTCCAAGCTCTGATTGTGTCTTCTCCACAGAATAATGGTTCTCTGTCTCCTGCCAAGTCCTAACCCTCATGGATATGGGATTGTGTTGCTCATGATCGCAGGTAATTGGTGATGGTTTCCTTTCTAGAACAATGAAGGGAACAGTATAGATCCAGGAAGACTCCATTTCACAACCCCACCAGGCACAGTCATATTCACCTGGCTTCTGGCAGCCCAGGGCCATCAAGTTGGTCAGCTTAGTGCTGGGAAGATTGGAGCTGCTTCTTTCCATCTGTGGTCCCACAACCTCTGGGCAAGCTCCTCCTCACAGTAAGCAAGTTACCCCCCAGTAGTCTCTGGATGCAATATTTGACAGAAATCTACCTGGAAGGAAAGGTGGGTCTTAGGGAATAGATTGGGCATGAGCTCCCTGGTTCTGGTCTTCTTAAAAATCCCATACCCAAGGTCCCCACATGTGGGAGAAAGGGGCCTTTCCCACGGAGAGACAAAAAAAGACAAACCAGAACAATCATTATTATAGGGCCTACATCGGTCTTGTATTTAGGGCATTGGAAGACCCGGTGAAGACCCATCTGGGGTTATCTTCTGTGTGTGATGGGTCCATGGTGTGACACTGGCAACCTTCACCACCGATGTGTGCCTTTTCGCACTGGCTCCAGGTTTTTGGGTCAGGATTCTCTTTACCCTGTATAAGGTTACCAGGCTGTTACTTGTGGGCTCAGATACAGGCAACGGCGCAGTCTCTCAAACTGTCTGAGGTAGAGTCCTCTGGGTCTGTTGGCAAGGCTTGTAAGGACTTGAGAGGTAGGAATAGTTAGTAATTTTGCCTTATGGACTTCTTCATATGAGGTGCACCTGACCCTTAGGTGGGCAAATGGTAGGAGGTTGGCCCAATTTACAGTGGTCTCTGGGACATACTTAGTTTACCCGTCTTGAGCTTTGTGGCCTCTGGGCTCAATGCTGTTTCCAGTTGCCTTGTTTAAGAAAACATTGGTCATGAAAGCTGAGCCACTGTCAGACCCCAAGGAGGGGCTGGCAAATTTGTTGTAATATCCGGACCTGGGTAACTCAGCAGTTCTGGTTGCCTTCAGTCGGGCAGTTTGGTGGAGTTTGGCGATCATCTGGTTCCTGAAAATGGCAGGGTGTCCTGATTTCTCATCCCACAAGAACCCCCACCCATTCGCCTCCTTTTTGAGATCTTCTCTTCCTGTCCACTTGGTCTCTTTGTGTATAGGTTGGGTTCTGGGACAATTGAGGCTCAGGCAGGGTGAACAAGATCTAGAGAGACCGCACTGTTTCCATGGCCACTTCAAACAAGATGTTTCTCTACATCTTTGCAAGACAGGGACGGACATCCTCAGCAAAGGGAAAGGGCTGTTGTTGGAAGGAAGAAATCGGATCCTTGGAAGAGTGCTAAGCCTCCTGCTGGCCAGTGTAGCTCTCAGAACACCAGAGCTGGTATTGATGTTACCTGACCATAGCCAGTCAGGTGTGTCTGATTGATCTCTGGATCTCCAATGCCCCAGTAGGTGATGATAGTTGATTCACACCTTGTGTATTAAGGAGACATTGCAGTACACTGCTAACTTTTCTGGGCACAAGGAAGGAGCAAAATCAGTAACAGATGTGTGACAGACTGCTATTTGGTGGTAAAATGCCAGGAGGAGGAGAGAAGCTCAGAAAGGACATTAGGGAGTTGAGTTCTCTAGAACCTTCACAGAGGATGTCAATAACACGGCATACTCACACCATAATCCTAAAGCCCACGAAATCCTGAACCCCCACACACCCAGTCATTCAAGTAAAGGGCCAATGGACTGCAGAGGACACCTAGGTCCTGGGAATATTTTTTTATTTCTTTTGATGCTCTTACAGCATATTATTAACCAGAAGCATGGGAGAGGGGAATAGAGGCTTAAGAATGTGAGGTTTCTTTCCAGGTAGCTTAGATATTGAAGGGCTGAAGCCAGGGTCCAGGTCTTAATCTATAGACTTCTTTTCTGCTTACATCTTCTTTCTGTACTATGTGATGCTATTCTAGAACCTTCTCTCTGGGGGTGAGAGGGTGACCATTCATCCCAAAGCCTCTTTTGATCTTTAGCCAGGATCCACAGGTCACTTAGAAGTCCCCAGATTCAGACAGAACGGATTTTATGACTTCCTAGGACAAAAGAGTCGGGGTCAGTATTAAATATAATTACCGTGCACTTGGCTAATAACTGACATTCTTATCCCATGTGCACTTGTGGGGGCAGGAGGCCCGCCATGGCCCCTCAGGTCACCTAATCCTCCCTTGCTTTTATCTTGGGAGTGAGTCTGAGCAGATGGAGACCACAGCTCTCAAATTACCTTTTTCCCACCCCCTATCTCATGAGCAGTGCCTTCTGCAATGGCCCTGGCTTTCTCCTCTCTGTGTTCCTATATCCTGCCCTTCCCCATTTCTTTCTTGTCTCTTTCCTCTACTCCTTTGCTCTTCCTTATGGTCTCAGACTTGGGATCCTTGGGATTGCTCCCTTCTGCCCAGTGAGGTTGCTCAGCCTGCAATCTGGGCACAGAATAAAATCTTTCAAAACCATTTTATGCTGCCCTTACCAGAAGTGCCAGCCGACACTGACTAGCATTTCATATGCACTTCCCTTTGGTTCTCAGCTTAGTGGCTGGGTTCAGGTCCAGAAATGATTGCTGAGTCCTGGATAGAATGGGTGCTTCTCAGAATCTCACCACAGGCCCTGTGTGCTCTTCCCTTACTCATGATGCCAAAGTTCAAATTACCTCATCCAGGACCTCATTGTTTAATCACACAGCTGACTCTTCCTGAGCACTGGACGTGGAGACACTAGGCTAACTCTGGTCACAAGAGCTCAGGCTCCAGGACTGGTGTGTTTATAGGATGCTCAGGCTGTGTTGGGTCAGTTGCTGATACACAAGTTACAATCACAGCACAGTTTTGTGATATGTTCAGGCCTTAGTGTCCACTTCCCTATGAAAGCCTCAAAGACCAAGTTGGGACCAACAAGAATTCCTGACTCAGGCTGGCCTCTGCTCTTCCCCAGAGAAGGCCTTCTCTCCAAGGACTTGGCTTTACATGTCTAAGGAACAAACGAGGACATGAGATCCATGATTTCCAAGCCCTCTCCACAGCATGAGTCTGAGATTTAACAATACATAATGAAGTTATTTGTGCCCTCAAATGAGTCCGCTGGGGACAAGGAGCCACTCCTTCACTTTACTATTGGAGGCAATAATCCTTTAAGCTCTGCTTTGCCAGAGAGAGTTAATTAGTCTGGGTATATGAAAAGGAAGTACAGTTGGCCCTGCTTCCGACACACTGTAAAAGTCCTACCACTCCCACCAGGGCACTGCTAATCCTTTTCTGTTGGCTACCATCTTGACCAATCCCCACACCCCAACCCCCAGACACAGCTCTGGCTACCAACCACTTACCTTCACTCTCCACAGAGCCCAGAGAAGTCCTCTGACTCCAGTGTTTTTGCTAAGGCCACTGAGACTGGCCCCGTAAAGCCTGCACGTAGACTGTACCCTAGTCCAAGCTTGGTTGACGATACCTGTCCTTCTTTGATCCAGTTGTTCTCCCACAAGGGTCTATCATGTGCTCTCCATCGTCTCTCAATGCTTGGTGACATCTAAATGCACCGGGGGCTTAGAGCTCTTGGACTTTGGCACTAACTAAAACACTCTTAGCCATGAAGACAGTGACTTCTAAGAGACAAGTATTTGGGAATATGGTTCATCTGTACCTGGAAACAAACTTTGACCAGAACAAAATGGGATAATGTTTCTGAATTTGACAACTCAAAATCATTCTCTATCTTCCTTGTCTGGTGGTCTGCAGACCTTCATAAAGTTAGCCTTATTAGCATCATGATGAGCTAGCCATAGTATCATGAGGTGGGGGAGAGAGAGAGGGAGGGAGGGAGGGAGGGAGGGGAAGGAGTGGGGAACGGGGAGGGAAGAAGCGAGGGGAAGGGAGTAAGGGAAGGAGGGAGGGAAGGAGTGAGAAGGGAGGAAGGAAAGGGAGTTGGGAGAAGGAGATAGAGAGGAAGGAAGGAAGGGAAGGAGAGAGGGAAGGAGGGAGGAAGAGGGGAAGAGGGAGAGGAAAAACATACTATGCAGATGACAAAAGCAAGGTGAGTGGATTCCACCAGAGACCTGCCAAGTGTCAAGGTTCTTTGCCATGAATAACCAACAAGTAGGGCTGACTCTGTGTGACCCCCGTAGGCTGCACTAAAACCTATCTGGGACTCCATTTTTGAAGGTTCCCAAATGACACCAATTAGGGAGGTGGTCCTGTCCTTTATCTAGGGATAGACACAAGGGAGCAAATCTTCTCTCACTTAATGAGTGCTTTCTTAATGGTCAGATGGGCACTCAAGCTGGGTCAGGTTACTTCACCTTTAGTAGATTGGCTAGATTAAATATTATTACCGTGCATTTGGCTAACAACTGATCCGGATCCTGTTTTGAAGCCAAGTCATAAAACTTCCAAAGCAGTGGTTCTCAACTTGGACGTCATGACCCCTTTTGGGGGTCGCATATCAGATATCTTGCACATCATATAATTGCATTACAACCCAGTAACAAAAATAGAGTTATGAAATAGCAATGAAAATAATATTATGGTGGGGGGGTCATCACAACATGAGGAACTGTATTAAAGGGTCATAGCATTGGGAATGTTGAGAACCACTGTTCTAGAGTCTTCAGTATTTAGTCTCTCTGTCTCTCTCTATCATACACACATACATACACGCTTGTGTGCACACACATACACACATGTGCATGCAAAGACATACACAGGCACATATGTATCCATATAGTCCATTTATTTGACGTATAATACAAATTTAAATAAAACATGAAAGACAAAGTTTGGATATGATCTTTGTCATTTGTACATAGTGTTGAGTGGCAGTGACCATTCTGATTAGCCTCCTTTGAGCTCTAATTTCTCCATCTCTCAGTGGAGAAATGGAACAGACCTTCCCTCGTGTAAGTGTTCTGATATTTGAGGAAGGAGATGCGAGGTTCTGGGCACATGGTTAAGAGAGGAAGTGAATTGTTTCCTGTGCCTGGACTCCATCTGCACAGTTGTGTGGTGGGCAGTAGGAACGAGAACCACAAGCCAGGGTGTGAAATGCTGCACAGTCTGTCAACTTGAGCTGTGCTACAGCACAGACCTGGAGTGGCACCTGATGGGCTCCCGACTCCCAGGACGTTCTGTGTGCAGGCTGTCTGTTCCGCACAAGGGAGGGTATACACACCGCCACCGTAAGAGTCTGGCTTTGAAGGTACCGTGGACTCACACACATGAACATGAGCACAGGGCTTAGCAGGCAGAGAGAGATTAGTGTTACCAGCCAGTGCAGTGAAACCTAACAGGGACTTGGTCCTTGGAGAGTCCACTGTTAATGTAGGGAATAGAAACTGGGAAGGGAATTCAAACATAAATATGGGGGATAGGAGGGAGGGAGGGAGGGGCAGAGGGAAGGAGGGAGGATGAGAGAATGGAAGTTGCTGATTTACTGTGCTGTGGAAAAATCAGAGACAGCTTCAGGGGAGCAGAATAGATAAACTAAGCACTAGACTTGTACTTGGAATATTTTTATGGAATCAGGAAGAGAGAGAATGTGTTGAGGTTCTGGTGACAGCAGGCAGAAGCAGGTGCTAGCAGAGCCTGCTGTGCAGGAACTAAAGCCCAGGGGTACTGAGGAGGGAGTCAGGCCTGCTCCCTCAGGGTGGTGGAATCTCAGACTCCTCCTCCTGGGCAGGGGGATCCCAGGGCATCTTGAAGTTGAAGTAGTGCCTATAGGGTGTGTCACTGTAGCCAGTCACATGGGCTCCTCTGCTCAGCCATTCACACATCCTCTCAACCCGCATCTATGTAGCAAGAGAAGGTCATATTCCCGGAGCAGGTGAGCCGTTCCCCCTCCGAGTTCTCAGCTCACTAGGGAGAAGGGTTGCAAACCATGTTATTTAGAAGCAGAAAAGCTCTGAGTGACTGACAAGCCAGGCAAAGTTTGATGGCTACAGGGAGCAGGAGGTGACTTCAGTAAAGAGAAGCAGCAGGATTCAAAGGTGGCAGTGCTTCAGTGGGGGGAAGGAATAGCATCCCACCAGGAGCAGTGGTGGAGAGACGTGCTCTGGGGAAGAAAGTGTGCAAGCAAGCAGAGGGAGTGAAGTCCCAAGAGGCTGTGCTGGAGACATTGTAGCAGCTATAGTGAGCAGAAAAGGAGGATGAAGGAGCCTCCTAGGAGGCTGAGGAAAGCCAGGCAAAGGCATCTGCCCTTCTCCCTGGAGAACCAGCAGGACTCTGGAAACAGTTGCCTGCAAGGTTGCCTGGCTACAAAGGGACTCACCTCAATCACCATTTGAACCTCTCTGCTCCCTATTTTTTTTTAATTTTCTGATTCACTTTCTCAACTTTTAATCCGAAGCTCGGCTGCAGTTGCTACTGTTTTCAATTTGTATTATCTGTGCTCCCCTCCCCCCCCACATTTTAATCCTCTTAGATTCCATTTCTGCTGGGTTAGTGAACCCACTAATCAGGTAAGCAATGAGCAGAACTGGTCCAATTATGATGCAGAACGAGACAGGCAGAGATGTGTCAGAGCATCAGGGGGGTTCATGCTGCCATGGAAACCACCCTGGGGCATGTGGGGTCTCAATGCAGAAACACCTAGACACCCCCTGAGGATG
The DNA here is from genome assembly GCF_021556685.1 of Rattus norvegicus. Classification (NCBI taxonomy): domain Eukaryota; kingdom Metazoa; phylum Chordata; class Mammalia; order Rodentia; family Muridae; genus Rattus; species Rattus norvegicus. Next base: position 132,430,213 of record NC_141539.1, on the reverse strand, counting down.
GTGCCTGGGGCTGCTCATCACCTGGTGAGGGACCCTGTGCCACTCACCTGGCTTGATTTCCTTCTCGTCCCTGCCATTTTACGGGTGACATCATGACAAAGTCCCTCTTGCTCTTCCAGGCTCAACTCAAATGTCTCTTCTTTTGGAGAAGATCCAGGCTTGGGTGAAAATATTCACTCGTAGGGAAAGCTGGGTTTGCCATATGCTGCCCCTGTGACCTGGGAATGGTATCACTCTCTTCTGAGCCTCAGTTTCCTTTTGTTTACCTCACAAGATCGTAGGGCATTGAAGACTGACAACCTAGCATTGGTTTGAGGTGATATATTAAATATTAAATATGAGTTCATGGTTGAAGAAACTTTCTGAGCCCTCCACACATGACCATGGCTTCTTTGGTTCCCTTGGCACCCAGCTCTGCCAAGAGACTTCTCACACATCTGTCTTGATTAAAATCTCCCTGATGTCAGAGTGACATCTTCTTCATCTTTGTGACCCCTGGACTTGGCCTCATGTCTGTCAGACACTTCACCAAACTAGCATTACATGGGTGCTGAATTAATAATGAGCGAGACACTTCAGCATCTTGTGGGACATTTAAAAGTCTAGAAGAGTTTCTCACCTACACTATAAGCTTTTGTTTCATGGGCTTGTAGAATCATCCATTACTCACCGGAAAGGAGAAGCGACTAGGTGTGAAAATAAATCCCCTGTTCTTGAAGGGGTATTCCAGGCCATGAAGAGGAGCACAGTGAAAAAAATATCTAAGAACTGGGGCCATGCTAAGGTGAAGAAAGACATCAGGTTAGAGAGGAAGCCTTTGTACTCAGCTCTGCTCCAACCCCTCACCACGACCCTCATGAATAGTGTTCTCTCTGCAAGGGTGAGAGAGCCCTGACATACTTTAAGTGTGGGCTGCCGAGGATAAACACTTCTCTCTGTCCTCCGTTGTCAGCTGCTGTTGCTCTCTTCTCTCTCTGAATATGCCCTCAGTCACCTTATGACTTCTGCTATCCCCGAGTGAGATTCCTACATCATCCTGTTGATCTTTGGTTTATGTCAAAGGACAAGCATGTGCTTACAGTTATCCATATATGGCACGATGCTGTTCATGCCTCGAACGATGGGTTTAAACTGCCACTTAGGGTTCTGCACATATTTTGCTATCAGCGCAGAGGTTCCCTAGCTTTGAGACATCAGTTGTTTACCAGTGTGGTGAAAGCTGCTTCTCTTTTCTATTCCTTCCACTCTTCTCCCCTACATTAGCATGTGAAACTGAAAGCCACCTATCTACCTTGCTTTATTGGAAAACATGCTCTGACCAGAGTCGCTGTCCATGGTGCTGAAATTGTGTCGCTCATTCTAAAGTCAGAAAAGCTTTGAAAATCTCCACGAAGGAGATTATTATTGGTCCATTTTGTAATCACTCTTCCATCCCCACCCACATACAAATCTTGATAATTTGACTGCTACGAAATAGGGACTCGTGAGACATGACAGGCACACATGTGGGTACTTCATTTACAGCAATTTGACAAATAACATGTTTCTTGTAAATTAGGTAGCATGTGGGAGAGCCACACAAGCCCCTGAACTTTACTTCTGGTGATGTCTCTGTCTATGGCTAAAGAAGCCAGGTTGCCATCAAAGGAGGCAATTTGACATTAGCTTTTCAATGACTGGGGAGATGGCTTGGATTGTAAAGTGCTGTTTGTCACACAACCATGACGACCTGAGTTTCACTTCCCAGAATGCGTGAAAACCAAGACATGGCAATGTGCACTTGTAGTCCTAGCTCTGGGGTTATTGAAACAGGAGGGTGCCTGATGCTTGTTGGACGGTCAGTCTAGGTAAATTGGTGAGCTCCAGCTTCAGTAAGAGAGACCTTACCTTCAAAAACTAGGGTGGAAAGTCAGAGAAAGACAGTAGATGTTGGCCTCTTGTTTTACACACATAGGTGTGCAAAAACACATGCAGTTACACATGCATATGCACACAAATGCACACCACAAGTGAACAAATAACAGCTCTTTAAAAATTGACTTTCCATCTATTCTTAGGAGCAGGTAACAGGTTTGAAGGTGTGTAGGGAATGAACATCTGTGAGTTTCCATGTCTTATTGCCCAAAGCACAAAGGTAGGTGTTTAGTTTATAGACTTAACTACTTTCTATTTTGTATTTTAAGGAAAACAGCTTGTAGCCTTTCCTCTCAAGAAGCTGATAGACGAGTGGGAATAAATACATGTAAATCAACAGGTTTGCTTAGAGTGATAATTAAAAACAGAAGTGTATAGGAGGCACAAATAAGCCAGCGGAGGGAGTGATGGGCTCTTTGCAGAAAGGCAAGAATCCTCCACAGAGCTGTAATGAAGGAGGCTCAATAGTGTTCCAGGCAAACATGGTGTAGTAGTTGTTCTGGGCAGTTTTTCTTAACTTGACACAAATTAGAGTTACCTGGAAAGAAGAAATCCAAATTGCAGAATGCCTCTGTTATATCGGCTCACAGGCATAGCTATGGGGGCATTTTCTCAATGGATGATTTATGACGGTGGTGCCAACCATCCACGGATGGTTCCGAGTTGTATAAGAAGTCAAGTCCTTCATGACTTGGCTTTAGTTCCCACCTTCAGGTTCCCGTCTTGTGTGCCTCCCCTGATTTCCCTTCACAATAAACTGTAAGCTGCTATAGAATGGGGCTTTAGCTAAGATTCAGAATGAATCAGAGAGAGGAATTTTTACTTAAAGCTAGCTTTCAATTTACTTAAAACTAAAAGTATGGGACAAATAAAAGAAAATATGAAGTATATGTACTAGATTACAATAAATGGTATTTGCAGGAAAACATTAGTTTAGCCTAAAATTCAATATGGAAGGTGGCTCAGAGGTTAAAAGAACACATATAATAGTTCATGCTAGTGAGATACAGTATATCAGGAAGGTTTATTATACACAGATCTTCATGCAGGGGACACAGCCAGCTTCCAAAATGCAGAGTGAAATTATTGGGAATACAAGGAGAAATTTGAAAAACCTATAATCATAGCAAGCAATGGTTACATTTCTTTCAGAAATACAGACAAAAATAAATTGGCTTAAAAGATTCCATATGCTCAAAAGATACATGCAGACACACACAGAAAATACATATTATCAACAGACTGTTACATGTGCTTCAAAAATATTCCTTAGATCTCCTCAGTATTTGAATACATGCTGGGAAATGAAAGAAACTCCAGGATTTTGGGAAATCTGGTAAGGTACAGACACTACTCACTGACCATGACTATGATGGTCAACTTAAAAATGTACAAGCACCTTCTCTCCAATATAATGCCTAACACCTCTACTAGGCTCAGCTCCATCTAAGGAACATGGCCAGCTTGACTCTGTGTTCATTGACTTCTGTTTTGCATCAAAAATGCTATAACTCTAATCAGCAGATTCATAACTTGTTTATTAAAAATTCCAAATGAATGAATAATCTGCCTGTATAGAGTTTGAACAGATAGAGGTGTGATCTCTCTGGGACTATTTTTAAATTGCAAGGACCTTTCAATAGAGGCCTAGAATCTAGGCTGTGGTGCTCAGGCCCTGTGAAGGTGAGTTTAACTTAGCTATATTCTAATACCCAGCTGTTTAATCAAGTGTGAATCAAGGTGTTGCTAGGGAGGCATTTTATAGGTGTGGTGAACATCTACTGTTAGTTCTCTTTAAAGAAAGAAGGTTACCTTAATTACTGTTGAAGTCCTTAACCCAATCAGTTCCAAACCTCAAGAGCTCAAGCTAACGATTTAGACAATATTTGGGCTTCGTGTCTGCCGTCTTATCATGTAGATACCAGAGTTCAGAGTTCAGTCTTCTTTGTTGCTTAAGCCAGAACACACACACACAAACACACACACACACACACACACACACACACACCAAATTAATGTGTGTATATGTGCTGTGTGTTTGTGGGCACAGGTACATGTGTGTTCTTATGTGATTAATATTGGTTGAGCAGATAGAAAGTGTCCTGTTAAGATTTTTTTGTTTGTTTTCTTTTTTATCAACCCGACACATACTAGTTATCTAGAAAAAGGAAGCTTGACTGTGAAAATGCCCTCACCAGATTGCTTTGTGGACAAGTCTGTGTGGCATTCCCTTGATTAATGATTGATGTTGAAAGGTTCAGCCCACTGTGGTGGTGCCATCCCTAGACTGGTGGCACTGAATTCTACAAGAAAAGCAGGCTGAGGAAGCCATGAGGAGCAAGTCAGTAAGCAGCACCCATCCCTGGCCTCTGCATTAGTTCCTGTCTCCAGGTTCCTGCCTTGAGTTCCCTCCCTGCCTTCCTTTCATCATGAACTTGGATATGGACATGTAAGGGTATTGTGTACCAGTTTCCTCTGAGATTGAAATATTCCATCCCACAGGGAAGTTCTTTAAACAGGAAGATCAACAACACAAAATAGCTTCAGGAAGTTCCTGAAACTGACCAGATTCTTTAGGTCCCACCCTGCTAAAGTAAGCAGTAAAAGCTGAGAGTTCTGCTCAGACAAGCCAAGTTGCGAAGAAGACTCTTGAGACCAGACCAGCTGCCTAGAAGAGGTATAGATCAACTGAGTCACGGGGAAAGGACACTCGAACCTGTTGAGCTGCTTTCAGATTGTACGGTCTGCTCTAGCTTTTGTGAGCTTACCCCAGGTTGGGGCAGATTTTGCTGATGCAACTGTCTTTGAGTCATTTTTGATCCTGAAGTAACTCTTCACCCATCTTCCTGTAAGTTATCCCAACAAAATTGACTGGTTTGCCAAGTCAGTGACCTATATGTGTACTTTGGTCTGTTGAGGGTTCCCTATCTGGGGTGAATCTATATGTGTATTGCATCTCCCCAGGAAAAGTTGTTTATTACTTAGGAAAAGGAAACAAGCACTTACCTCCCCAAGTTGCTTTTGGTCATAGTGTTTATGATAGCACTACAAGCCCAAGCTAAGAAACAAAATGCACACCTTCAATCTTCTTCACTCCACAGCAGTCAATAGAGTCAAACCCAACATGGCCTTTGGTGTTTTGAGTTGTATTGTCCTGGCTTTAAATTTGATCGCGTTATCTATAAATCATATGACTGCCTGTAAACCATGTAAACTTCCCGGGACCCAGTTCCTATAGGAAGAAACCAGTGGCATCTTCCCAGAGATGATTTCAGATAAATAAAAAAAAATGAGCAAAATGCAAACAGTAGTTGTCGGTGCCTTCAGAGTTCAAGAACGCGTTGCTTCCTAATTAGGGGCCTTAAAATTTGCTCTGAACTTGAATTGAGTATGAAAAAAAATTCTGTTTGGCTGCTTGGAAATTTAGGGCATGAGATCAAAATGACTTCATGTGGGTGGCTGATGCTCCACAATCACGTGACACAGAACCCTGGATCTAGACGGTCACCATTCCCTGGTATGGCAGGATTCATTTCCGGCATATGGAATTAAAAGAAAGCATGTGTTCAACTACTTTCCCTCAGAACCCTCAGAAATGTTTCTCGTACAATGGAGTGAGATTGCTCTTAAAAAGTCACTGCCATTTATGGGGTAATTAATATGCATATTAAGCATTCTAAATATATATTTCATCAAACAGCAACATAAATCGCCTGGAGCACTGTATGAAAATGCACACGCCAGGCTGCAGAGGCAGAGGGAGCTGCAAATATCTCTCTCAGGCTGAGTCTGCTGGAATGCTTGGAAGTGGAGTAGGTCTACGGAAATCAGGCGAACAAAGGAGAAGCCACCTCATGCTCCCCAGAGAGGACAAAATGACACTCATGCAAGGTGGGGAGAAGGAGATCGCATGGGCGTTCACTGGATTTGGTCTTACTTTGAAGGAGATTCAGAGTCAGAGGATAGCCAGTGAGAGCCAGAGGCCAGCAGAACAGGCGTGGGCACCGGAGCAGGCTGTGAACACAGAGTCTCCTCTTGAGCTGCACTGATGCCTGTGTTGCAGTGTAAGACACTGTCCTTCAAACCCCTAGAGGTGGCTTTCTGTCATGTTCACCAGTGCTCATCATGAGCTGTGTGGTAATGCTATACTATAGGCGAAGGATCTTGACCTAAGATGCCAATTTTGGGGATCAGGATACTGGAGTGCTGTGCAAGTGCCAAGTCACTTGTGTACCATTGTGTGGGTGAGCCAGTAGGACCTCTGCAGCAGGAGAACTTGGATATCTAAGAAAATGAAACCTAGTGGGTATACCACTGGTTTGACGATAGGCATCAGAGCAGAGTGAGTGGAGAGAGATGTAAGCACAGAGACCTGGGGTGAAGAACTTGAGTCTGGGTGTGGCATTTGGATTGGAGTCTGGGAGTGTCCATTACTGATGCCCAAGGTAGAGAGGGAGCTGACAGGGGGCAGGTGAGTCCAAGCAGGGAGATCTTCCTAAGTTGTGACAGCCTTGAGTGGCATTGTACCATCCAATTCCATGTAACTGGCAAGTGCCCCATCCACATTGAAGTCAGATGAGGTAAAGACAGCCCACACTTAGCCTCAGGTCCAGTAGGCAGGAGAAGGACAGAGTGTGACAGATGGGAGGGGAGGCGATGGGACAGCTTGACTAACAGGGTGGAGAGGAGGGGAAAGAGGAACCAGAGACCTTTGGTGATTGATTTGGAGAATGAGCAGTGATTGGCAATGTTGCTTCATAAAGTCCCCTCCCCATCCATGGCACAGGACCCTGAACGGTCACCCTACCCATAGAGGATGAGTTCACTGGACTCTTCTTATCCTGAACACCAAGAGAGAGCTTTTGTCCATCACAGGCTACAGTGAATAGTGGGCACTGTCCTTACAAATGTCCTTAAAAATTCACTGCTGGGGCAGGTTTTCAAATGATCAGCTTTCTGGTTTTCTATAGCTTTAATCGACCATGTGGCATTGCATCAATGTCTCCTCTTGTGACACTGGAAACCTGTTTGGTGTCAGTTCAAAGAAGTTGATTCCAGTCTATAACCCACAGTGCTTCTTTCTTTCTCTCTTAAAAAGATTTATTTCTAGTGTGTGTGTGTGTGTGTGTGTGTTTTCTCTCTGTCTCTCTCTGTCTCTCTGTCTCTGTCTGTCTGTCTGTCTCTCTCTCTCTCTCTCTCTCTCTGTGTGTGTGTGTGTGTGTGTGTGTGTGCACATGCGTGTTAGGGCTGAGAAATATGTGTACATGAATGCAGGTGACCATGGAGGCCAGAAGAGAGGTCCAGATCCACTGAGAACTGGAGTCATAGTTACAGGCTACCACGTAAATGGTAGGCTTTACTTGGATCCTCTGCAAGAGCAGTACCCATGCTTACTTAACCTCTGTTCCACCTCTCTAGTACCCACAATATGTGTCTTTGAGCTTATGGCTACAAGCTACCCCCAAACTCAGTGGATTTAAATGATATTGTTCTTTGGGGAAGCTGGGTGGCTGAGTCTTAGGGAAGCTCATGGGAGCTTTTGTCATATCAGGGTCATTGTCCTCAGTCCAAATTACTGGTCCCTGTGGCTCTGCTTCTGGGTCCATGAAGACTGTCCCTCTGTGCTTTGGATAATTCCCAGGGTTGGAGAGGAGGCAGAAGTGGGTATGGGCAATGGGAAAATTTGGCTTCTCTTTGTCCAAAACCCCACTACTCAAAGTAAGGCATCAGCAACTCTTGCCGTCTAAGTCCCAGCCAGACCCGGGGCCCCTCAACGGTGAAAAGATGCCAGAATTATAGGTGGGGATTCTGAGGGCCAAGAAGAATGATGTCTGTTGTCACAGTGAAACGAGGCAGGCTTTTCCCCAGCCCACCTCACATTCCCTTGTCCTTTGAACTCCTGACAGCACGCCCAACCTTAGCCACCCACATTTGAGGATGGACACTGTGTAAAGAAAGGGCATTGTTTATTTTAGGATTATGTTATTCAGACAGCAGAGCCTCTTTCCCCCCATTCTCCATTTTGTTGGCTTTTGGCAGGGCAATCAGAATCACCCTGGAACCCCAGTTGCTCGGATTTGTTAAGAGCAGACACGGGAAGTAAAGGGCTATTTGAGGGAGAACGAGGCCAAGCTAGGGCCCTAAGGATGGGTGTGGGCTGGGATATGAGATCAACTTTCTTGTGTTTGTGGCTCTGGCTGTGAGCACATGTGTGACTGTCATGTCACAAGGTCCTCATGCTGTTCCGCTCTCCCTTTGAGGGTGGCTATAACTCAGTGGCCATTGTGGGACAGCTGTCAGCACCACCACGTGATGAACAAAGCCTCAGTTAGTTTGCAGCTCTGGGATGATGTAACCAGAATGCTATATTTACTTATGTATAGGCCCACACCCTTCTTCTGACCATAACAGCTATGCACTATTTACAAAATTAAAGACATAAATTGCATGAGCTACCACAGCAAGTTACATTTATTAAGACCATAGCTGATGCCAGAAATCTCTTACAACAGCCTAATATTGCTGAGCTGTGGTGCTCAGAGGGTGTGGAGTTGGGAATTTCTATCACACAAATGTCCTTGGCTTCAGCCGACTTAGGAAGCCAAGGAAAGGGGAGAATCTTATCAGCTTGAGTTTTAAAGAGGACATGTTTGAGAACGCTTTATGGGCTCATCAGGATATAGGAATGAGTGTCTCAAACACTTGGAATGAGCCCGGGACCTGGATTGGATCTCAGCCCTTATCATCTCTGTCTTTGGGACAGTTTTGAGCTTCAAGTATGAACAAGGGTAGAGTATTGTAGCAACCATTAGACGTGCTGTGTCTCACGCCACTTACCACCTGTTGCTCATGTCTTGAAAAAAAAATGCCCCTTCCCTCCTAAACCCCCTGCCATCCACACCCAGCAGTGGAGACTGGCAACTCGGATAATCGCCCTTCAGCTTCTCTGATACAGATGCTCACTCCCACTCCATTTGGTACAAGAAAGGGGCATTTGGCAACTCTGACCACCTTCTGGGAGTGAGGAGTTTTCCTTGATAACAGAGAGGGGCTGATGAGGACTCTTCTTTCTCATGATCTTTATCATTCCTTGCTTTCCAATTTGGCTATTGGGCGGATATGCTGTATGATGGTTTTTTTTTCCATATTGGAACCTGGAGGCAGCAAGTCTTAAAAGCACGATGTCATGCTAAAGCATGCAAGTGATACAGGAAGGTTTTCTGGTGATGCCACTAAGTTGGTAGACCCAAGGTATGACACACTTTGGCCCTGATACTCTTCCTTCACAATGACTGATAAAGCACACACTTCCTTTGGTTTAAACTCCTCCTGCTTGTCATCTACAGACAGGTTTGTTACTGCCCATCACTCCACACAGAATTGGGGACTATGCTAGGCTCATAGAGACTGTGTCCACTGTCCTTGCAACGCTTCCGGGTCCATGAGAGGTATAGACATTGTGGGAAAGATAATCACGTGAGACATAATCGAAGATAAGTAGAGCTTACAAGCCATTGTACTGACCGCCCAGAGATACTCCTGAACTTGAGAAGCAAGCCATTAGCCTAGGAGGTTTGTCTCTCAGTCAGCTGTGCTTCTTAGAAAACATGGTGGCATTCAGACTTGAAGAAACTGAGCACAGATCTCTACAGGCAGAGCTTACAATGATGTCCCCTTGTAAGATCAGGCTAAGAGAAAATTAGTAACACCCCAGCATGCACCTGAAAGTGCAGATCTGGGTGGGAGACTGTGCTGAAAGACCCTGTGACATCTGGGGCATCAAAGTCGATGTTAACCGGGAACATCACAATGCCAGCCTGCAGACTGGTGACCTGTGACAAAGATACACATGATCCCTGTGCATCCCCTCAGAGGCCATCAGTTTGGTCTAATCAAGAAAAGCAGCAGCAGCAGACAGGTCCCAGTCAGAGGAAGGCCTCTAAGACATTTTACTTATACACTTGACATATGTTCACATCATCAAAAATAAAGAAAGAAAAGGAAAAAGAAAGGAAGGATAAAAGAAAGAAAGGAACATCTGAAACCTGTTAACAGCCAAACGTGGAGTTTAGTTAACAGCTACATCTCAGTGTTGGTTTATTTGGGATGGACCTACTACATTGATGTAAGGTAATAATAAAGAATGATCGAGCAGGTTGCAGGGGCCCTATGTGCGGTGTAAAAACGTCTATAAATTCAAAGCTGTTGTCAAGGAAGTAGTTCATTTAAAATCTACATCACCCATCTCCCTAAGGCCTGGAGAATATTGCAGAAGAGGGAGTGGAAAGATTATAAGAGCCAGAAGTCAGGCTTCTGGACATGACTGGACCCATGCATTCACAAATTAACCAAGCTGTGGCTGCCTGTACAAGATCTGCACAAGATCCAGCCAATCAGCATCCAAGTATGGCATAAATAAGGGGCTCCCAAGCTACCTCCCCTAGCTGAGGAGCTAATGGACTGGCTGGCTGCTAACAGAGGGGAAGCCAGTTTTTTTGAAGGGTCTAGGTCTTGGCATCATTCATGCTCCAGGGGTGGTCCTCCATCTACAGGCACATGAGCTGCACAAGTTGGACTTAGTGGGTTGTAACAAAAATAGAGTAGATGAAGTTTGGGGTGGGTTCTAGGTCTTGGAGGAGTTAGGGGGAAATGGGGGAGTGTATATGATTGAAGTACATTGTAGGCATATATGAAAACCTCGAAGAGGTTTCATATCACATGTGCAATGTTTAGATTATACAAAAGTATTTACAATTATGTGTACAAGTATACAATTTTTATACTACAAAGGAAGTGAAAACAGAGGTAAAGACACCAACTGAAAAGCAGTCGTGGGGTTCTTGTCAAAGCTCTGCAAACAACTGGAAGTGACATTGAAACGATGAACGGAAACCCAACTCACTGAGAGTTCTGCAACAACAGAAAGCAGTCTTAAAAACAGGGGAGAAAGAAGGCAGGAATGGGGACGGGAGGAGATCACTTGGGAACAATGACACAGGCAGGCAGACAGACCAGAATGAACCCACATACATTCTTCAAGTTGATCCCCAGTGATGAGGTTCTGTGGGAAAGAACAACTTGGTGACTGTGATGCTGAAAATGACTTTGGAATGAGGCAGGGGTGGGGGACATGGTGAGAAGCAAGACCAGCAGCAACAATGGCAGCACAAGATCTGTTCCAGGCATCAACACATGTCTAAAGCCATGAAATTCTGGAAGGGACACTACAAGCTCTTTATAGACAGGGCAGACCAGCGTAAAGCACAACATCTGAAAAGCCATAACTTGGGGGTTGGAGAGATGGCTCTATGAGGCAAGATCACTTAGTGTGAAAGCAAAAGAACCCGAGGTTAGATCCCCACCACGCAGGTAAAAGCCACATGTGCTCATATATGTGGGTAACCCCAGCACTCAGTGACAGACACAGGCTAATCCAAAGAGCTTGCTGGTTAAGGAGCCAAACCAAAGTGGTGAGTTTCAGGTACAGTGAGAGACTGGACATAATGTAGAGAATGATAGAGCATGCATAATATGGAAAATGCAATATATTCCTCTATCCTCAGCATCATTCACAGAACATGAACCCACATGTACCTGTGTGCATGTACACCACATACATACACACTTGCATGCACATATACACTCACATGTGCGCGCACACACACACACACACACACACACACACACGCACGCACGCACGTTTTAAAGAGAAAGAAAAGAAATAACAAAAACATCTGTTGTTTTAAAGGACAAGAAGAAGGCGATGCTGTGGAAGAAATATTTGACACACACTCATTATATGTATGCATACATTGTTTACATATACAGCATATACATACACATATGCAGAGTCATACATATATGTCTGTGACAAAGAATTGCTGTGCAAACAAGATGAAAAACTTTACAGGTGAATTACAAAGACCCCAACTAGTTTGATGTAAGAATGTTAGGGGTTTCAAACAGATACACTGTAGAAGCTATACAGAGCTCCGACTTGCTCAGAAATGAGCTACAAACAACACAATTTATCATGAAAATGCAAATTAAAGCTTCAAAGAGAAGCCTCAACACATCCATTAGAAGTTTCTGACTTACAAGGTAGACATGTACCAAGTATTGATGAGGCCACAGGACCGTGACTCTCCTACGTTCGGACTTGGGAAGGGCTTCACACGTTTCTCACAGAGTTAAGCGCCTACCCACCAGTACGTGCTGTGTTATTAATGGGTTGAGAAAGGAAAACACTGTTTCAGGGGAGACTTATTTGGAACAATCATAACAGATTTTTCTTTAAGCTAAAAATATATCCAAAAATAATCCACACATCTAGAGAATGGGGGTCTGGCTGCACAGGGCAGGGTGACGTGATTTGAAGTCCTACTGTGAGGAAATGAAAATATTCTTAGTATTTTGGTGACAGAGAGTTTGTGCTTTCCTCGAACTTGACCAAATTGTGTGTAAGAGCATGCATTTAAAGTACAAATTGTCCTTCAATATGTCGATGGGAAGTTGTACTGATCCCCACTGATGAATATCTCACAAGCCGGAAGATCACATCCATAATTGTGGAACGGTTTGATTTGTCATTTCTTCAAGGTCTAGGGTAATGTCTGCCAGCAGGGAGGTGTAAATTCTGTACTTATTGAATGCATAGGTAGGAGCACATAAGACAGAGTGACCCATAGGGAGGGGTCTTCATTAGTCCCTTGTTCTCCCTTTATAGAGTGACATCCAATGCTAAGTAGAGATGGCTGTGTGGCAGGTGGACCTTAGAGGCTTTGCATAGTTAGGGAATGTGATGCCAGCAGCCCCCATCCTACAGGGCATCCTACAGTTGCTTTCTCTTCAAAGTGATGCATGGAAAGATTGCCTTTTCTTCCAACAGGAAAAAAATAGGGAATGCTAATCCCCTCATGTGTTGCCTAGATGCCTCCTGAATGAACAATGAGAAGGTGACATGGAGGAAAGGAGAGAGACAGGAGAGGTGGCTTTCACCTTCTAAATGACCTGTTAACCTGATCCGGATGGATCTGGAGTTATGTGGTCAGTCAAAGCATGACTCTGGAGAAATACAACCCTTGAGGAATCTCTCCTCTCTCTCTCTCTCTCTCTCTCTCTCTCTCTCTCTCTCTCTCTCTCTCTCTCTCTCTCTCTCTCTCTCTCCTCTCTGGCTTCCTTGTTAAGCTGAGTGATATTAGGAGAACATCCCTGCCAGATACAAATTCCAGACTTTACACATCTCCATTTCACCTTTAAGAGAAATTGTGTTATTGCCTTCATAACCGTGAGCAGCAAATCAGAAATTAGAGAGAAGGCAAACTGACAGTGATTGATGCCTGGGGCTTTCTCCTGATTCGCTGATTAAACTCATCAATCTATATGCAGAAGATGTGTCCAAGGCAAAAGAAAGCAACCAGCCTTAACAGATCTGGTTGTGAGAAGGGAGGGGAGAAGGAGTCGCTATCAGAAGATGCAGAGGTGAGGACAGAGGACGTGGGAGATTGTTTACCTCCAAATGGGAGAAGCCCGGGGGACTGATGGTCTCCTCAGGGTGTGTGTGTGTGTGAGCTCTCGTTGAAGAATGGAAGCAAGGATAGGTCCCCCAGAGGGTCCAAAATTGACACATTTCTCCTCTGGAAAATGGAAGGTCCTTGGGGAATTTAAGGCTATGAAGAGTCTCTCTTCTTCCTTGCTGCTCATCAACATTTTCAGCCTGCCAGGACTTGGCTTCTTAATGCATCTCTCTGCTTTTCATCTTTCCTGCAGTTTTGCCACCTTGTCCAACACAAGGCTAGCTCAGGAGACAATCTCTATCCTTGCTCTGAGTTGTGTCTAAGCCTCTCTACACACTGTTGTGGTTCACTTATGGTTTGCTTGTGTAGCAATTGGATATCGGTCCCTTTGAGGACAGGGGCTTTATTGGTTCATTGGTATATTCAGAGTGCCTGTTACCATGATTGGTGTAGTAGAAATGCTTGCTACCCAACTGGTGACTGGTCAACTCTTAGTTGGTTCTCAGAAGTTTGCAGCTATGAATGTGAACTCCAGAGTGAGTGCCTCCAGAATTCTGCTCCACTACCAGCACCCCACCCAACTATCTAAGTTTCCTAAGGTTGCTGTAACAGTTGACCATTGAAACTCACTGGTCTTTTTGGAAGTTCCATTTCTGAAATCTAAGTTAGAAATCTAGTCATCAGGGCTGTGCTCCTACCAAAGCTGTAAGGAGTAACCCTCCCTCATCTCTCCAGCTGTTTGGGTTGAGGCTTTCCTTGGCCTCATGGGGTTCTCTATCCCTCTTTATGGGATTTCCACGTCACTGCATACTGTCTTCTCGTTCTTAAAATGACAGCTGTAGAGCTTTCCCTAATACAAAATGACCTCATCCCACGAAGCTTACCTTAGTAACATTTAGAAAGGCTGTGGAGACCAATTAGGTCATAACTAAGAGTCTCTGATAGACAGTTTTAGAGAAACTCCACTATTCAGCAATGTTCCCTTTCCTTACTCTAAGGAATATGATGGATTCATCTATCTTCCTTCATTCATCCACTGATTCGTTCAGCTCTCTGATGCCTTTTGAGCATCCCCCATGTGTAAGATCCAGTGACATCAGCAAGCAGTCACCACTGTATTTCTCTGTTAACGCAGTCATTAGCCACATACTCATGTGAAGAGAAGAAGATGTGTTGGTGTTTACAAAATAAGGATTCCTTTAGTATTCAGTTATTTCAACTGAAACAGGTTCTTCTGAAGGGAGGAAAGTTTTGCATAAGACTTAAGAAGCTGGATGGCAAGATAGCTTGGCAGGTTGAGATCCTTGTGTTTAGGACTGACAACTTAAATTCCATCCCTGGTTCTCACAAAGTATCTAGAAAGAAATGACTTCTGAGAGCTGTCCTCTGGCTTCCATACATGCACTCCAGTATAGACACACCCATCTGTAATCATGTACGTGTGTGTGCATGTGTGTACATGTACACACACACTAAAATAAAATGAAAACAAAAACATTTTAAACGATTAGGAAGCAAATGAAACTCACAAGGTTCAGGAAAACTCCTGAAACTTACAAGATTCACAAGGACCCTCCTCAAGATCTTATACATAAGCAGGAACAATTGTTGGGAGGGCACTATGAGTAGCATGGCTGAGCTGCCCCTGAGTTGTGCAGGAAACTCCAGAATTTCCTCAAGTTGTCACTCATGTTGGGTGGGCTTGAGAGTGATACCTCTGAGTCACCCATGCTCCTGTAAGTGACTCCAGTGAAGTCACTGGGTCCATGAGTAGCACTGGCTCTGTGAGTAGACTTGGATGAATAGATAAACATGCTTTTGTTCTTTACTTCCTCATCATCATCCTTCTCTTCCTCTTCCTCTTCCTCCTCATCCCCCCTCCTCCTCTTCTTCCTCACCCTTTTCCTCCTTCTTCTTCTTTGGTCTGTCATCCATGTCCAACATAGGGTGGAGACATGCTTGTCTCCATGTTCCCAGCAAAGTCATATAGTACCAGTCAAGTGTGGCAAATGCTTAGAATGAGTACTGTAGTATAACCAATTTAAACTTACCCCTGACTAGCAATGAATAAAGGAGATTTTAGACCCGAGTCTAGACAGACTAAAGTTATTTTATTTGGCTTTGACAGTTACTTGGGGGCAATAACCCCTAAACTACTTTTCTAACTGGAGGTCTGGCTATCTCCAAGAAATGTACCCCAGACACTGTTTCTCTTGGCCATGTGTTCATGATCTATCTCACCTCATGGCAGCTTCCTCCTTTCCTCTCCTCTCCTCTCCTCTCCTCTCCTCTCCTCTCCTCTCCTCTCCTCTCCTCTCCTCTCCTCTCCTCTCCTCCCCTCCCCTCCCCTCCCCTCCCCTCCCCTCTCCTTCGTTTTCCTTCTCCTCCTGGTCTCTCCTCAGTCCTTTCTTCTCTACCTCGATCAGGTAACTCAAAACCCACCTACCTCTATTTCCTCCAATAATTGGCTGTTGGCAATGTTATTTAACCAATAGTTTTAAATCAAGGAACCAAATTTGCACAACAGAAGTTTGTGAACCTGAGAATTCACTCATAGGCCTAGCCCTTCTGGTACAGAATTTAGTATTACAGTACATAGCAGCAGACCAAACCTTAATGGAGTCCAGGGCGAGGGGGTACCATGCCACAGGCTGAGAGTCACCCTGCATGGAGGCAGAGACAATTACAGATGGAATGAGACACGTGAGCCAGGAGAACGCAAACCATTTCCAAGTCACTGACAGAGTACCCGAGGCAAGAATGCAGAGAAGGCTGAGGACTACACGGGTCTAAAGTAGGATGGGCAAATCTTCTGAGAGAGTTGAGTACAGGTGTCCCTGATTGATCCAGTCACAGCCATGCAGCAGTGATGTACCCAGAAAACTGCCAGGTATGACCCCAGCTACTGGAGGCTCAGAGGAAGAGGAAGCCAATGAATCATTCCAGACCTGGGAAGGCTATGATGGGATTCGATCTCTCCTTCAAGGGTGTCATAGGTTTAGAGAGTGGCAAGAGAAAAGGCATCAAGAAGACAGAGCAGATGTTATGGTAGTGATACAGGCATGCTGGCATAGGAGACAGAAAAATTGGAAAATACGTGTGAATCTCTGGGGTTTCAGGGGTCAGGCCTGGAAGAGGGACATCTTAGAAGCCTGCTATAGGGCCACTGGGAGCCGGGGGCTAAGAAAGTGTGTACGGGGAAGATGGTTGTGCTTGTGCTTGTGCCTGTGCATGCGGAGGGAGCAGAGGACAACTCAGGATCTGGCCACTTGCTTCTGAGACACATAGCACTAAGTCTGGCTCACCAATTAGGCCATGCTGACTGACCAGGGAGGCCCAGAGATCTGCCTGTCTCAGCTTTCCCAGGACACTGGTCATGAATGGTTGCCACCACCTCTGGATTTGATACATGGATTCCAAGGGTCCAAATCAAGTCTCCATGTTTGCAGAGCACACACCACTGATCTACTCTGCCCCAAAACAAACTTTTAAAATAGGAAAAATGAATAACATTCCAGGCCTCTGTGGCATGGAAATGAACAAAGTTAGCATTTTATGATAACACCTTGATTATGGAGAGCTAAGCAGCCACCCACGGTACCCTATAAATTGCAGTCTGCACTTTCTAGCATTGTGCTGGACCTGGCCCTTGGTGCCCTTTTATTCTGCATTCAGCCTTCCGTTTTATGGCTTTCCCAGCATTGTTTAGATGACCCAGCTCTTAGCATGAAGCAGAAGAGAGTTGCTATATTTGGGTCTTAAATCAATCACGGGCTGAGGAACTGTGCATTAGTCTAAGCCCCTCATTTAATATTTTATCCAGACAATATAATTAGGATTTCTTCAAAACAAGTTTCTAGGCAATCAAGAGAAACAGTCACTATGACTTTATTAGATTTCTAAGATGACACATAGGTTAAACTGCCTTGGGAGACTGGCCATGACCTCACTTTGCTGTCACACAATCTATCGTCCCTTATTGGCACAGTGTAGACATGGGTTCTTGCCATAGGCAAAAGAGAGATGACAGCTAGCAAGCGACCACCCCTTGCTTTAGAGCAAACTTCTAGTCCCATTCAGTCTACAGAGAAATATGGTTATACGGCTTGCTGCATATGATGTGATGTGAGGAGGCAATCGGAAGGAGGCTGAGGCCAGGATGGCCCAAACCTGCAACCTGTACCATGCATTGTAGACAGAGGGACTGCCAGGACCACGTGTGCATTGCACGAACATGGTGGGGAGATCTAATGGTCAGTGCCAGGAAAAGAACACTGTCCTTCAACCTTCATCTTCAGGAGGAGGTAGATTAGTTGCTCTCTCTCTCTCTCTCTCTCTCTCTCTCTCTCTCTCTCTCTCTCTCTCTCTCCTCTTCCTTTCCCTCCTTCCCTTCCTTCCCTCCCTTCCTCCTTCTCTCTCCCTTTCCCTTTCCCTCTCCCTCTCCCTCCCTCCTTTTCCCCCCTCTCTCCCTCCTTTCCTCCTCCCCAGTTGGATCAGGTACAGAAGGCATTAGTTGGTTAGGTGTTTACTAAGATCCTTTCTATTTCTCTCTGAGCACATACCTCACCCTCTGCTCAGTTCCTCCTCTCTTAATAGGTCACAGCTCTTATAACCGACTCGAGCCAAAAGAAGAGAGGCAGACATCGGCATGTTATTTCCACGTTATACCCGTAGTAACCGCCTTCCCCCCACCTTCTTCCTTTGTGCTTGGGATTTTCAAAGCAAGACTCAGGACCATATCCAAACCACAGGGCAAGGATGTGTTATTTGAATGTGTGGTATCCCCCCAAAGGCTCATGTGTTGAAGACTTGGTCCCCAGTGCAGCTGGGTTCAGAGAGATGCCTGGATCATAAAGGCTCCCCCATCATCAGTGGCTCAGTTCTCTGATGGATACCACTGATGACATACTGCTGTGAATTGGTGGGGTGAATAGGTGGGGCCTAGCTTCAGGGACAGGTTGGGGAGTCCCTCTGAAGGTACTGCCTGTCTGTGGAGCTCCGCCCCCTGTTTTCATCTCTGATTCATGGTTACCACGTGCACCATGTCCGCTGCTGCACAGACCTAAAGTAGTGAAGGCAGCCAAGTATGGCTGAGTCCTTTGAAGCCATGGGCAAAGTAAACCTTCCCTCCATTAATCTGTCTTCTCAGTTGTTTTAAAGGAGCATAGACAAACTAACATGCAGGAGGCTTGGTATTTTTTTAAATAGTTGAAGATGATCTTTAGGAATTACTGTGACATGAGGGTAATATTTCTAATACCAAGTTTTGTGTCTACAACAATTTTTTGACACACAGCCATGCTCAGCAACTTCACATGTGTATTATCAGTTTTCTTTCAGTCTGCAGAGCAGTTTCGAGAGAGACTTAGTGATCTCAAGGACAAAGCAGGCACTGTGTGCAGAAGAGGCACACGGAGAACTCTGTTGAGGATGAATGGAGAGAATCCAGCCACAGTTAGAAGGACCATATGGCAGAGGGGGTTCCAGGCAGGTAAAGCTCATTGAGTCAGTGCTTGAAAATACAGTGGCTTTTAAGAGGCCAAGTCACCGAGACTTACGAGCTTATCTGTATTATATTTGGTAAGGGGCTGGAGTTTTGTGGATGATAGAAGGAACAGGAAACCAAAGAAAACCATTTGGGAGTTTCGATGTCAAGCAAATTTTGACTTTGTGCTGAGTTTATGCCGTGAGCACAGTGGCCCTTGCTTCAGAAGGGCAACCTCTACATCCTCAAGATACATGAGACAGGGAAGGGCCATACAGCACCAATACCACAAGACACAGGAGAAAGCTGATGTTAGGATATACGGTGTCTCAGGGGGAGGACTCCCTGATTATAAGAACTCTATCATGCTTGCACTCTAGCTTATGTTGAAGGGTGTATGAGTCGCTGGTTTACCTTTGGCTACAGCTCTAAGCTTGACATACTATACAGACGGTGATATGTGAATAAAGCACTTGATGTAAGTTACACTGTCTTTGTGAGAGCCTTCGCCCTTAAAAAATATCACCTGTGTGATGACTCAGTGGTCATTTAAATATCATATATTAAAATGTTTCTTAGAAAAAGAAACACTCTTTAAAACTCTGATACTCAATTAAATTAAACCGTAACATTTTACAACACTCCTGGAGACATTATATACGTCTCAACACTTTGACTCTGGGTCTTACACAGATGGTAACCTTGACTATAGGTGAATGAATCTGTTTAATATAGTCCAGAAAAAAACAGTGCATCAAATTTTATTATCTGTTGAGTGGCAGTGGTAGGATCTATTTATATATCTGTCTGTCCATCCAGTTGACCATCCATCCACCCACATATCTGTCTGCTCATCCATCCACATCCACCTGTTTGTCTGTCTGTTTGTGTGCCCTGTCTACCCACCTACCTACCATCCATCCATGCATCCATCCATCCATCCATCATCTATCTCGAAACAGGATTTCTCAATGCATCTAAGACCTACCTATTTATTCCTGGCTGTTCTTGAATGCATGGTTCTCTCTCTACCTAATGGTGGGCCTTTGACTGAACATTTTATCTTTTTCTGTTTGGTTTCCTTTTTCTAATTTAAAAATCCAATCCATACCAATAAAATGGGGGGGGGGAGAATAGACTTGCTTACAAAAAGGAATGGGCCTGAAGTTGCCACGTCACTGGGATTTCCAGTTTTCCACTTCTTTTTGGTGTGCAATCTGTTTCTAAACCCCTCAGCAGAGGGGTTCACAGGTAGATGGCACCTGGGTCTTTAGAACGGGGACCCATGAGGTGGCAGGAGTGCTTGTGCATGAGCAGACCATTAGAGCACATCTGGCCCTCCTGACAACCCCCAAATCGGTTTCATTTCTGGGAAGGCTCTTCGAATAACCCCTGTGTCCTTTGGTCTGTATCCTGTGTCCCTGAGGGCTGGTTTCCTCCTTCTCTCTG
The DNA here is from genome assembly GCF_021556685.1 of Rattus norvegicus. Classification (NCBI taxonomy): domain Eukaryota; kingdom Metazoa; phylum Chordata; class Mammalia; order Rodentia; family Muridae; genus Rattus; species Rattus norvegicus. Next base: position 132,409,849 of record NC_141539.1, on the reverse strand, counting down.
ATGCAGTCACACAGCACCCAAAAGCAGTGGAGCCACTAAGCAGAAATCATCCAGCTGTATTTCAAACAGGGGTGCCGATATTTAAGGGGTGCCTTAAGCATTGCATCTAAAGAGTGGAAAGGATTCTCTCACTCCCTAGCTGCTCGGTAGCACCTCTCTTCTTCCTCAACCTCAGAAGAGAAATCGGGTCTGATTCGGAGATTGCTCTGCACAAGGAAAAGGCATCCCTTTCTCCTCAGAATTTTCCCCACTTCCACACGAGCTTCACTGATTTGATTTTTGCTTCAGAGGTCCTCCTGTATGTGCACACATGCACACATGTGCACACATGCACACATGCACACTTGTGCACACATGCACACACATGCAGATGCATACACACATAAACACAGTGCACATGCATGCATATGCACGCACACACGTCCACACATGTGCATACACATTCATACATATGCACACATGCACACATATGCACATACACGCATATGCATGCACACACATGTACACACATGCACAAATTCACACACATGCATACATATGCACACATGCACTCATATGCGTACTCATCTATCTTTGCCGTAACACTGAGTTTCTGCTGTTCATTCTTCCATCTACCTGGAGTGCTGCCCCTTGTTCTTGAAGACTCAACTAGAGTATCTTATTCTCCGAGACACCCTCATATGTTGCTTGGGAAGTGTATGGCTCCAAAGATTTCATTCTTTACCCGCTAGATGCATTCATTTCAAAGGGAAAGCCTATGTACAAGGTCACTGCAGAATGAAGTGCCTCACAAACAAAAGAGCAAGACTGGCTCCGTGTCAGAAGGGAGCTTAACGGCATGAGACGCGAAGGGGATGGGTGGCAGTGAATGGGGCTTTCTCCTCACATACCACAGTGATAAAGGAGCACACAGAAGTCCACGGTGGCACTGTGCCACCATTGTTTATGTCGGCTAATCCATCAGCAGCAGCTAGACTAGAAAGCCATGTGCACTGGAGAAGAGCCGTGGCTGGAGTCACGTTCTGGTTGTTCCAGCCGGAGGGCCTGGTTCCATCATCTCAGCAATCACAATAAGGCCACCCGCCTTACCCTTCCGGCTGGATGCTCCTAACAAGTTCCTTAGGAGTCTTTGAAAGGTCAGAGACCAAATCGGGTGCTTTGGAAACATAGGTGTCCTACGTTGAGAATTTCAGTACTAGGGGTTAGTGGATGGAGGCCAGAAAAGCCAGAAACTCTCAAATCGAGGATCAGGATTGTCAAGCACACAATGCATCCTCTTGGAGTCTAATGTCTCTCAGTCAACCAGATCCATGCTCTGGTCAGCAATCTACTTGGCAATCCTCAGTTTAGACAGAACCTCCATGTTGTAGACCCACAGTCTCCCTCCGTCCCCCATCTTTCCTTGTCATCCCACGTGTTTGTCACTCTGTGTATCTGTCTGCATCTCTGTGTGTATTGGGCACTTCTGGGTGGAGGCCAAAGGTCAAATTGGCTGTCTTCCTCAGTCTCGTTCCACATCATTTTTCTGATGGGCTCTCTCAATGAAACTGGAGCTTGCCAGTCATATTAAATTGGTGGCAAGCCCAAGGAAGCCTCGTGTCTCTAATATCTCCACCACCCGCACACAGTACAACAATATCATACCTGGTTTTTAATATGGTCGATGTGGATTTGAACTCATGTACTCATACTTGTCAGGCAAGTGACCTACCAACTCAACCATCACTCCAGGCCCTTTTCTTAACTTTTGAATACTTATCTTCCCTTTAATAATTGTAGACACAAAATTTGCAAAGACTAGCACAGGGGTCAGTGCTTAGCTTTATCTAATGACTATCTCCTCCAGCAATGACATCTCACAGAACCAAAGCCAAGTACCAAAGCCAGAACACTGACCCAAAGGAAATCCTTTATAGACCTTGCGGTGTGTTTTTATTTCACAAGAAGCCAAAAGACGAAGTGGGATCTCCTGAAATGGAGGTGAAGATGGTTTTGAGACACCATGTCAGTGCTGGGAATAGAAACGAGATCCTTTATAAGAGAAGAAAGTGCTCTTAACTGATAAGCCATCTCTACATTCCAAGAACTTGTGTCTATTGTATTAATTTAATTTGGGTGCTTTATTCTGCCAGTGGACTCATGGATCTCCTGTCACAGTCAGGCTAGGTGATTAAAACTCACTTGTGCCTCCTGTAAGTTAGTAAAAGAATTCTTTTAGCTCAACAAATATTTGTTGAATGGGTTAATAAAATACATATATACATATATATACACACACACACACATACACACACATATATATGTGTGTGTGTATGGGCCATCCATATATATGCATGGTCCATATATATAGTTCATATATATGCTACATACTATACATAATGCATGCATACACACACACACACACACACACACACACACACACACACACACACACACACACCCTTATGTTTCAGACTGCAGGATAGATGACTTAGGGACACTGAAAGAATACCTTCCAATGACAGACTTCATCTTATCAACCTTTTAGGATGGTGTTAACACCACAGTGAAAATCAGTAGCTTCGTATTGACAACTGTTACTCCATGTAGCATGCATAGCTCCCCAATGCCTACTCTGAATCAAGTCAATTCAATTAACTAACAAAGGTAGTTGTTATGGCAACTATGTTACTAATTTATTTCAGCAAATACTCAGTATGATTGGTGTGTTGCTAGGCAACAGCCAATGGATTGGACAGCCAATGAAGACAAATTTTACCTGGTACAGATGTGGCTACTGACTCATAGCTTTGCTCTCTGGCAGAGGAGGTGTTCCACAGAGAAATGTGAAGATGTTGACGATGGCCTTGGACAAGCGTATCTTTACTGCTATCCACAAACAGCCAGAGGCCAAGCCCACACTTTTGAAATTGAAAGGAAGACACATACACCTAGTATGTCCTATTTTAAAATATGTATGTAGTTCTTATAAATATTTTTATTCCTACGATAAAATATTTATTATATTTGTATTTAATATAATATAGAGGTATATTTAATTAAATATATTCAGCATCTGGTATATGTGTATTTACTTTAAAATAAATAAATAATTTTATTAATAAGTCTTTTTTTTTAGTTCTGAAAATTTTACCTTTTTATCTCTTTGTAAAGATGGATTGTGTGCTTCCAACTCTGCACTCCACACGTGGAGAACAAATCAGCTGAGGTACGATGGCAGTGGTGGGGATTGGAGTATTTCACTGACTGATTTTGCATCCTTGGAGAATTCTTTGAGCCCGTTCTCTTCACTAAGACCCTCCCATCCAAGCTGTTGGCTATCCCCCTGTCTCCACACTCACTCTCACTTGGGGTTTCCAGCTTAGTCTCTCACACTGCTGATCGCCAGGCACCCATTTCGTGGCCCGCGCTGGTTAAGCTGTAAGTAGTAATGTTGGTAGGAAGGAAACACAGATGTCTGGGGAGAAACTGCCATGTCAATCCAGGGGCTGCCTGCATGGGACAGCTTGGCTTCTCAGGAAAGGGGTCACTCTCCAGATCCATGCTTGCAAAGGCAGACAAGCACAGGTGGTCGGTGGGTGAAGATCTAGTGTGATGTAGTCACACGTGGGATGAGGGTGGGCATCCGGGGATCAGAGAGATGGCTACACGAGGAGGCATTTGAGAAAAATGCATGGTCTATCTTTCCCCTGCTTTAGTCGTGCAGAGCTTCTGTACCGTGTCCAGCCACTGACTGGATTGATCTCTGTTAGGGACTCTATGCATGCTCCTTTCTGTAACAAGAATCACATGGCATTGTGGGTATAGAGGAAGGAAGAAGGAAATGAGAAAAAGACAGAAGAAAAACTTTTCTTATTCATTAAGAGCATAGCTTAGATATGTTCAAAGGGTAAACCAACATAATGTGTCTTTGGGCTAATTGTCCAGCGTTTGCAAACACACACACACACACACACACACACACACACACACACACACACACAGAGTAACACACACATATGCATACACAGAGAATAATGCACATATATGCACACTCAGAGCAGTACACACATATGCACACTCAGAGCAATACACACATATGTACATATGCACACATACACACACAGAGTAATACACACATATGGACACACAGAGTAATACACACATGTGCACACGTGTGCACACACACACACACACACACACTCATATATATCTGTACCTCATCACCCCCACATGCCCATCCATGTGCACAATTTCTTTTCCTTTCTAGAAATTCAATGCCATCAACTAAAAATTATTGCATAAGGGGAAGCTAATTGGGGAGGAGCAATTTTCTCAGAACTGATTGCAGGAGCAGTCATGCAATCATCTCAGTGGAGCATAGAGCACAGTGCCATTGGGGGTTGGGCTCGGGGCTCCATCTTTATGTCTGCAGCCCGGCTCAGTTTCTTATTCTGGGAATGAGATAGAGGAAAAGCTCACCTCCTCCAGTAGATCCTTGGGGGCATTCTCAGTTGGTGGCCTCTGAAGCACCTTTCCCCCTCATATCCTCCTTCTCTTTGCAGACCAAGTTTGGAAGCAGGTGCCTGGGTGGTGGAAAGCAGACATCACGAAGCGTTCTGATCTGAAGAAGGGCGCCCTGAACACAGGATGCGACTTTTCATGAGCCGTGTTTTCAATGTCCCTGATGGGAAATATTTGCAAGGATGCTTTGTAAATGCTATATTATAGATGGGTACTGGTAGAAATCAACGTAGACTTTTCTGGCTTTGTTTGCATTGCTATCATAAAATATCTTGATGTTAAATAACTAAGGGGAGAATGGATTTATTTTAGTTCACAATTCAGATATAGAAGTCAAGTTGGAAGGAGCTTGAAACAGCCAGACACATCCCATCCACAGCTAAGGGCTGAGAGAAATTATTGAATGTGCGCCTACCTCCTTGTGTTCATTCAAACCTTCTGATTAGGGAATGGTACTGCCCACAGTAGACTGGGTCTTCACAAACCCATTACCTTGAGATAGTCCTCCCCCACAGGCATGCCCACAGGCCAATGCCATGCACACAATCACTGAGACTTTTTTCCCAATGATTCTACACTGTGTCAACTTGTCAATTAAAGCTAACCATCACATTAGATGTACCTGGACAGACAGCTGGACGGTCTCTTTCACAGTGGCGTCAACTTTAGAAATAAGCTGACACATCTGTGTGCTGTTCAACCTCCCTCAGAGAAGCGTCTTCCTGCAGAAGATGCTAATCGACAGAGACACGCAATAGGACAGTGTGTGGACAGTGACAGACTTTGGAGCACTGGGCCCTAAATAGGATCTGTTCATCAACGCTCCTCAAGGCTCAGGGAACTATGCAAAAATAGGGGTATAAAGATCGTAAGAGCCAAAGGTGGTGGATAACTTCACGTAAACAATGTCTTCCAGACAGAATTGGATCACTACACATATGAACTCAGACATGGGGACAACATACACAGGATCACAGAGGCTCAAACAGGGCAAGGTCCCTGAACTCTAAGGAGGAGGTGGGCACAAAATCGCACCCTAATCCAGAAGCTATTTACAAGTGCTTTCTGCTAGGGAAGGAAAAATCAGTTTTCTCTCATGGCGTGTTCCTGGGTATGTCAACCGTACTCTGGGGCAGCCTTCATGCCTATGAATGGTTGGCAAACACGAAAAGGTCTATGAGTTTTATATATGTTTGTTTTGGGGTTTGTCTTATTAATTTTCCTTTATTTAAGTTTATCTGTTTTCATTTGCACCTTCTTTTTTGAGAGAGAGCAAGAGAGAGAATATGAAGTTGGGTATGTAGGGAGGTGGGGAGCATTTTGGAGGAGCTGTGCGAGGAAAGACAGTCTGCTCACAATGTATTTCATGAAAGTTTTTAGAATGAAGAATTTATAAAAAAAGAAACAAGCAGAACGTTTTCCATGTGTCTTCTGAGAACTGGAATTTGACAAGATGAAACAACACCTGAAACCGTGTGTCAGACTCCTGCTGCCCAGGCTGCCAAGGCTAGCCCTCCTTCCACTCCTGCTGCCTAGGCTGCCAAGGCTAGCCCTCCTTCCACTCCTGGAGCATGAGACACTTTGGTCCCTTCAATGCATGCTTACTCCCAAGTACAGTGAGGGATTTAACAGTGCGCTCTTCTTTCTGTACATGTGTAGAGTGTGTGTGTGTGTGTGTGTGTGTGTGTGTTTGTTTGTGTGTGTGTGTGTGTTTGTGTGTGTGTGTGTGGGTGTGTGTGTTTGTGTGTGTTTGTTTGTGTGGGTGTTTCTGTGCATGCCTCTGTGAGCGTGTTCACCACATGTGCACTGGATGAGGTCCCTGTCCGATGTCACACTCTACCTTAACTTTAGGAGACACGCTGCCTTACTGAGTCTGGAGTTTGGCCTTTCTCAACTCAACTGGATTTTCATGTGGCTACTGGGGTCCCAGACTGAGATCCTTACGCTTACGTGGCAAGCACGTTTCCAACTCAGCCATCTCCCCAGCCCCAAAGAGCTTTCTTTATAGGGTCAAAACACTCACTCTAGGTAAAGTGCCTGGTCCTAGTGCTCCATCTCGAGAGACTGCCTGTTGTTGTCTCTCCTGCCATTACGAGTTTCTGGCAATAGAGCCATGAAGTTGGCACCCCTCCTGCTTTCCTCCAATGAGGCTCAGAGAGGGGCTGTGTCTGGCCCCATGTCACTCCCCTGATAAGACGGGGGGAGAGCATGAACTCAGGCAGCTCCTAAAGCCCCACCCTCCATCCATGTAGCTTAATGAGGGTTTGGGCTTCACGCTCCTCTCCCCTTGATAAGGTGTTAAATATTTACCATCCTTCCTCTTTTCCTCTCTACCCTCTTTAAAAAATGGTTTAATTAAAACCATTTCTTGAGCTCATGATAAAAATATGTAAATGTGATGATTTTTGTGAAATGAATCTATTGTTTCTTTTTCACTCCCAAAGGACCGTGGATAAGAAGGGATAGATAGCTGTGGGGCTTCCCATGAATTTGAACAGGCGTTTGATAATATGCTGCCTAACCGATTTCAAGGTCTGGTGGCCACAGGATCCAGCCCTGTGCGGTTATGAAACACAACTGAGTTCAAAGGCATGGGTTTGGGGGGCGGGGTAAAAGGGGAGGTGCCTCAGTATTTCCAGAGAGAGCTGCTGGACTGAGCTTGGAGCACAGATCTGGGAAGGAGCCCACCCTACTCACTGTGTGTCTTTGTCACTCTGTGGTTTGGGAAAAGATACCATGACCAAAGGCAACTCAAGAAAGTTTATTTGGGCTTATAGTTCCAGGTGCGGCTTCCATAATATGGGAGCTGAAAGATCAAACCTCAGCTACACGGAGGAAGTAGTGAGAATAGACTGGAAGCAGGCTGTGAGCTCTTAACACACACACCTCCACCTGCTGATGTACCTTCTCTAGCTAGACTTCATTTTCAACATGTTATGCAACTGCCCCCTCCCCCAAACAATGCCCCAGACTTCAGACCAAGTGTGCAATCACATGTGGGCAACATTCCTCATTCCAATGGCAACATTGTGTCTGCCCGGACTGTTTGGAACTCTTCTAAGTCCACTTCCCATGGGTCAGTTGCTCCCCTGTCTCTTTTCTCTCTCTAGGACCAAAGCAGAGTGTTGGGAGTGCTCAAACCTCCCTGAGATGTTGTCTATTGCCCGGGCTAACTCAATATGCTTCTTGTTTACTGAGTACTTGCTCTGTGTCACCTACTGCAGATTGCTGTCCTTGGCTGTGGCACATTGAGACACAGGGGACCAGCTCTGAGATAAATAGTGTTCAAGAAGCCTCTGAGTGGCCCTGACTTCCTTAAGAACTGCTGGCTTATCTGGGTGAGGGCAAGGGCACTCTATAAGGTCCTTTCATTCTATTTGACTTATAACCATAATGAAACACACCTCTGAGTATATTCCTCAAGGTGAGTCTGGACAAGGATACTGTTTTTAAGGGTAGAGTCTCAGATAGGTGCATTGCTATAACAAAACAAAAGAACACAAACAGCTCCAATGGTTTAGCCTAAGGCTGAAAGTACCCATGTGTTAAGAAAGAGCCTCTGCTTGGTGCTCTGTTTTGAAGACGAAGACTTTGTGACTCTCTTTCTCTTGAGTTATTTTAATGAACAAGGGGCTATAAGGAATACTTGCAGGTCAGAAACTAGTTTGAAGATCTCATAGTCCATAGCTTGGTCATATGATCACACTATCAGGGAAGCCTAATGGTAGAGGATAACCTGGAATCTGGGAACATTCTTCCTTAGCAAGTGTCTGAGTCTACTCATGGTGCTAGAGGAAAATGCTCCAGACTGACTGACTTATGAGTAATGGAAGCATATTGTCATAGTCCGTGGTGCTGGGAAGTCCAAGACCAAAGCATTCATTGTTCAATAGTCTAGTGAGGGCTCTGCTCCAAAGATGGCACCCGTTTGATGTGCACTCAATGAAGATTCAAACAGGATCCCTTAGGGCTCCTTAATAAGGCCACTGATCTCACTTATAATACTGTCACCCTCATGACTTAGTCTCCTCCAGAGCCTCTGTCTCTTAACACTTTTGTAAGAGATGCCAGGTTTTGATATATCCACCAGAGGACAACAAACATCACACCATGCCACCCAGTTGCCAATTGGAGAGCCTCTGTCTTTCCCAAATAGCAAGCAAAGCTGGGCATAGCTTAGTGATGGAGAACAGGATATGAAAGCTTCCTCCATCTTAAAAAATATCAAGTTGGGGTTGGGGATTTAGCTCAGCGGTAAAGCGCTTGCTTAGGAAGCGCAAGGCCCTGGGTTCGGTCCCCAGCTCCGAAAAAAGAAGAACCAAAAAAAAATATCAAGTTCATCGTTTTACACCTTAAGACCCACATGGTGAAACTCGAGGCTAAGTTCATTCTACTGGTGGTGTTCCTCTGCAGACATGCTACTGGCTTCAATGGCGACAGCAAACCGTGAGTGACCTTTACAAGAATAGAAAGCTGTCTGAAGCTTAGGGTAACACTGGGATGACAGTGGTCTTAGTAAAACAGGATGAGAGAGCTGCTGCTTCTGTCTCCCTGATGCCCGATCTCCAGATTCCACAACGAAGGCCTCCAAAACACCCATCCCAAAATTCAATCTAACACATCGCTGTTATTAGCCTGCAGCACCCCAATAATTGACCAAACATTATTCTAGATGTTTCTTTGAGGTCGTCTTTCAATGTGATTACCATGTTAAATCTGACATGGGTGTAACCTATCCAATCAGCTGACAGGGTATGTAGGACAAAAGATGGATGCTTCTGATCCAGAGGGAATCCCACAGCCCTCTCAGGCTTCTTTAGTTCAGTCAGCGATCCTGAGTCTTTAAGTGATGCCATGTCTGTTAGGGACTCACCAGTGTCCATAAGCATGGTAGAAACCTCTGTAAAACACCCCATCTCAATGGGTCCATTCATCATGTGGATTTGCTTTCTTTAGAGAACCCAGAAAAATAGAGACCCAGAGGGAAGGGTGATTCCCTCAGCATCTTCCTTCCCCCAACTTTGTCCTCCATGTGAGCACAAAATTTTATTGTTTAGGATATTGAGTTATGGAAGCTGGCCTTCTTTGACCAAGTATGACAGTTAATTTTATGCTCCCACTTAGCTAGGTAGACTAATGTACCCAGACATTTGACCAAAAGTGGATCTTTGAGGAGGTGCTTAATTATTAGGAGACGTTTAGCAAGGTTGATGAACACTAGGATGTAGGTGGCCTCATCCAGTCCATTCAAGGCCACGAGAAAACAAACGAGGGGCTTGGAAAGATGTCTCAGTAGCTGAGTACTTGCTCTCTTCTAGAAGGTCTGAGTCAATTCCCAGTACCCACACAGGAGCTGACATCCACCTGTAATGCCAGTTTCAGGGATATCTCACACCCTCTTTTGTCTTCTGAAGATACATGTACCCACACGTACCCAGATGAACCCATATGCACTGACATGCACATAGACAGGTAAGTAAAAATATAAATCTTACAGGAAAGAGAATGGCTAGAGACCCACACAAAAGAGTGCTCTCTCTTCAAGCCTGTCTTCTGGAGTCTTCTCCTCCTGAGCCATAGCATGTGACCTGCTTTTCAAAATCTCCTAATTCCCCTCTTTTTATTTCTCTTTTCCATATCCCATAAAATAATGACTCCAAATCCCCTCTTTTTTCTCAAATGAGAAGATCCAGGGTTTTGAGAGATTTCAGTCCACTGGAAAATACAAACTTTTGAAATAAGGATGAAATCATTAAATGTGCATTTATACTTATCTTATTAACATATTTATGGATACATATTTAAAACACCCAGCAATGCAGCGCTTAGCTAGGAAGTGTGAATGAAACAGATCTTACAAATGGAAGCATTAGACAGAGACTCCCAAAGATCCAATAATCACTTCGTCAGTTTGAGTGAGTTTGTTTGTTTTATTTCATTATTATTTGTTTTGGTTCAGGTACGATTTGAATTTTGCAAGATCAGGAATTTTTATAAAGGTATCTTACTAGCAGTAATCCGTGTCTAGAATTATCCCTTTGAAGACTCCCAAGGAAAGTGGATGTTTTCAGAATTTTACTTCTGAATTCTCCTCTATTTCCTTTAAAGTTGAGAATCATAATCTGCCAGATAATGGCGGTGATCATGAACTGCCTGAGAACTCTTCATTTCTTCCCAGACCATCAGTATGGGTTTTAGAAAAAAGATTCCGGTGGTACAGCCTTGTGGTGTTAGGAAAGTTTGTTATTTAAGAAAACTCTCCAGAATGGCAAAACGGTTTAGCGAATGAAGAGGTTTGCTGCCAAACCTAAAGCCATGTGGTAGGAGGACAGAACTAACCATCTCCTGTACCGTGTCCTCTGACCTCCACAAGTGCGCCCGCATACACAACACCCATGTAAGAGAAAAGTAATGTAATAACTTTTAATAATTACTCTCAAACTTGGCATCATTTGCCTCCAAACAGAAGAACACTTAGGGACCATCAAGATGATAATAAGAAATATAATTATAATATAATTCAGATTAGAATCCAGGCAAGCAGCTCACAGGTAGGTTTATGTGTACTGTTTTTGTCTGTAGTAAATAACAAAAGGGTTTTGTTGGTTTCTTGATTGTTTTATTTGTTTATGTTTTTTGTTTTTTTTTGTATGTTTGTTTTTGCTCTTTGAGACAGAGTCTTATATAGCCCAGGCTGGCCCCAAACACATTATATAACCAAAGATAACCTTGAGCTCCTGATCCTCCCGTCTCCACCTCCTGAGTGCTGGATTTCAGGAAAGCATTACTAGGTCTGGCCAGAGGGAGTTTTTTCCTAGGTCTCCAAAATACAAATATTTAGAGCATTTCCCTTTTTTTTCCCTGAGGGGTTCTTAGGTGGATAATCCATCTTTTTTCTGAGAAATATGCAGAAAGAATTTTCTACCCAGGATTCTGGTGGCCTGGGAGGGGATCCTCTGGCCTGGAAGCCACTTAAGAGAGTCATTCTTCCCTCTTGTACCCCCTTGAGCTATAAGCCCCAGTGAAGCTGGACGGAGGTGGTTTGGATCTTACAGGCATTGTCTTTTCTCTATTGAGAGCATGTCTGAGACCCGAGACACACAGGGTGTCAGGCCCTCTCCTTACACTGTGTGTAGGCAGATAGAATCCACAGAATGTGACTCCGATAGAGTATACAGTCTTCCTGTGTGGGAGAAACTCAGTGAGACAATCATACAGTCGATCTTGGACTTGTACATCTTGAACAATGATCAGGTGTGGGCCAGTGAGATGGCTCGGCTGGTCAAGGCGCTTGCTGCCAAGCCTGATGATCTGAGTTCGATTCCAGGAACCCATAGGACGGAAGGAGAGAACTCACTTCTTAAAGTTGTCTTCTGACCACCACATGTGCACTGTGATGAGTGAATACCTGCCCACCCCCTACATTAAAGAGATAAATAGAATTAATTTTTAAAAATCAAATGTAATTTGTCATTTGGCTCACATCTTAGTTGGGACTCATTTGTTTCAAGGCCAAAAGGCTCTAGGATACAGGGGGATGGCTTGAACAGCATGGCTCCAGATAGGAGGTCTAGAGCGAGTTACTGGTGGATTTTGCTTATTATTTATTGTTCTGTGCAGAGAACAGAAACACCGAAACCTCCCAGCTGAGTAGGTGGTGAATTACAAAATGGACAATTCTTTAATGTGCTGTGCTTTCTAAAGTGGCCCCTTACTGGTTCAGATCTCCCATTGCCCTGGTCCACACAGACCCAGGACAAGTTGAGCTTCAAACACCGTGTGCTGGACACTAGGCTCCTTCTGCTGTCACCCTGGGTGAGGTCCACGGGGCTGTGACAAGCTCAGCTTTTGAAGTCCCCTGTGCAGCTGCCTCTCTAAGGCATCCCGAGACTTTGAGTTTAGAAGGGAATGCACGGCAGAATCCAAGTGTTAGCACACTAGATATCTGCGAGAAGATGCTGACCCGATTGTTGTTAGCTATGGAAGCAAATGCTTCCAAGAGTAAGGACTGTAATTTGTCATTTGGCACACATCTTAGTTGGGACTCATTAACACTGCCTGTTTCTGGTGCTTTCCGGCATTATTTAAGCCTCATGAGAAACTCTTACCCCTTAGATGGTGGAATGGACTAATGTGAAGTGCTGTGTTCAGGAGCACAACACAGTGGCAATGGATAAATGGAAGCACTCCTTCATCCCCTCACGATGCGGTATAAAGAATTCCTTCCCAAGGGTGTTATCCTCTTCTCATCTCTTGTCACCGACTCCCTCTGTTCTCTTGCCATGTATGGCTTTGGGGACATCATACCTTTAAGTCTCCCCCCTCACCCGTGACACAGATTTACAACACCTTTAAGTCTCCCTCCACAAGGTTTCCCTCACAATGGAGCTCAAAAAGTCTGGGTATCTACAGATGCCACAGCTTTTATGATCGCCAAGAAAGGTAGACATCCCTTGGTTGTTTATTATAACGTGACACATTGAACAAAATAAAAATGTTTCCTACATGAACAAAAGATTAGATATAATAGCCATTCCATCTCAAGCTTTCAAGGAACAGCTTATGCTTAGGCCCTGAATGCGATGTTAGGTAAGATTTAAAAGGACAGTGTAAAAGCAAAACACAGCAAATGATCCTAATTTGGTAATTCACCCACTCACCCATAAGCACTTAGAGAAAAAACAAAAACAAAAACAAAGGAAACAAGCAAAACAAACCACTGTGTCAGAACCTCACATGTTGAAGTCATCTTAGAGTCAGGAGTTACACGTGATTTTTCAAAGTGGGATGTCATTTTATTATATTTTAAAGTTTCTATAATGAACACATATTACTTTCCCTCCCTCAGTAAGAAGGAATATGTACTTGAAGCAGCACCTCTGGTTCTCAAGACAGGCTCACTTTTAATGAAGACCATTTGATTCATCTGATCCCATTTTCTACCTCCTGAGCTCAATGAACTATTTTGAGGTTTATCTCTCCATAGCCCCTGTTGCTCCCATTAATTCCAATAACACCATTAACAATCATCAGAACACCCCAGAGGGGCTGTGGGAACGAGTCTCCAACAGACCTGACGTGAGGTCATGGGGAAAGGAAAGAGATATAAGTGTCTTTCTAGCTCCCTTGTGATCAGAGTGGCTTTTCCTTGAATGAGGAGTGTGCCTGTGAATGGCCGCTTGTACATTCTGACAGTCCATGAAGCTATAGAGTAACGATTTCCTATTTTAAAGGGAAGAAATGCTAGTATATTTTATAGTGAGGAATTTCTACACCAAAACCCAAAGACTCTGTTAAGGGCAAATGAGTTAGCTATTGAGGGAAGATTTCTCGTAAGTGAGGCTGACTTTCTCTGTCCTTTCACTGGCAACTTTTTGAAGTAGTTGCTAAGGATTTAAATCGCCTCTTTTGGAAAAGGGAGCTAGAATTTGTCTTTATGGTATGTACATGTAGCGGGTGTTCTGATGAGTCTTTGTGCTGGAGGATGTGCTCAAAATTAGAATTGTCATTCCCCAGTGTCAGTGCAGTTCTTGGCTTCTCTGACATGCTAAGGGAGCTAACCCCTAAACTCCCCTGGCCAGTTGAACATGCCTTTGCTTGAACAGTGTCTGAAAAGTCCTCTGTATTAGCAATGTGTGTTGTTACTGCCCGACAATGTAAGGAGAAGCTCACTTCAGCTCATGGCTTCAGAGATATTTCAACAGGAGACACGGCAGAGGTGCCCCAAGGCAGCAGGAGCCTGTAGAGGAAGTTCCCCAAATGTTGGTGGACCAAGAAACAGAGCATATGGCCTGAGCCACCTCTGGTGACCTACTATTTATAGCCAGGCTCCTCCTCTACAGCCTTAAAGATGGAGATCCAGCTGCATTCAATACATAAGCCCGCTAAGGACATCTTGGGTTGAAGCCATTGCATCTCCTGGACCTCCAGCAAGACTAGAGGCGATCGGAAACATTGATGAAATTGGAGCACTGATGGGGCTGGGGACCCACTGTAGTCTGATTGGCTTATATTTCTTTGTTTTGAGAATTTATTTATTGTTTTTTATGTGCATGAGTATCTCCTTGTGTGTGTGTGTGTGTGTGTGTGTGTGTGTGTATCTTCTACATGCCTGAAACCTGAAGAGGTCTGAAGAGGGTGTCAAAACCCCAGGAAATGAAGGGAAGGACCTTTGTGATCCACCATGTTGGTGCTTGGAACTGAGTTGGGGTATTCTCAAGAGTAGCAAGCGCTCTTAACTGCAGAGCCATCTCTCTAGGACCTGGAATCACTCTTTCTAGAAATCTTTGCATATGACTATGTTTTTATTTGGGAAAATAGTTAAGTTAAAAACAGGTTCCCAATAGAGCAAATTCTGTTATTTCTATAGGAGCCATGCATGGGGGAGGGACAGGACACAGACGCAGGATGAAGAGTCTGGGATCCCCGCTGTCTACTCCACTAGGGGACCTCTGTGAAGATAACAATCCTTCAAGCTTTTCAACGGTGCTGTTAGCCTTGAGGAACTGAGCCAATATGGTGCACTTGGCTATGAACTAGTCAACAGATGATAATAGTCTCTGTACTCTAGAAAGACTAGAGCAGTTGACAGTAGTTCTCTCTCTTTTCTCTTTCCCTCTCCCTCCTTCTCTCTCCCTCTCTCCCTCCCTCCCTCCCCTAACCCCTCCACCTTGAACACAGCCAAAGAGAGCATGTTCCCTGAGCAGAATCAGAATGCATATTGAGTCTAAAAGGTGATTTTAGGTTTTCCTTCACACCCAACAATAGACTCTTATGATAAATCGTGGATTTAGGACATGGATACAACTCAGCCTTACCTGGGAGCCTCAGACCTGCCCTACAACTGCCCCCCTGGATTTTTGTTGGTAGGAGCAGGTAGAAGAGACGGCACGTTCAGTCGCCGCTTTCCCTTCATTTTGAGGCATTGATCTGTACTTCAGATTCCAGAGGAGGGTTTCCAATTGAACTGAGGAAAAATCATTTTTGTGTCTTGAGAAAGTTTTTTTTTTCCTTTCCTCCTTTGGTCAGGAAGGACTTTAGAGGCCAATGTGAGAACCTAGGGAAAAAAATAAAAAAAGACACTTTTATGAAAGCTATCCATCAAATGTCAAGGATAATAATCAATTTTCTGTCACAATGGACTGATAAAAACTTTCAGTAATAATGTCATGGGGGGAAGAATTTGTGTCAGAACTCAAAACGCAGGGCCCCGATATCAAACGATTTCATAAGAGCCCAATACCGCTGTAGCCCTCGGAGGCATGACAAAATACAATTTCTCATCCACGGGATACGGAATAATTCCCCTTTTTTATTTTTACACTCAGGAAGGCAAAAAGAAAAAAATCTGACTTTCAAAAAAAAAAGTATATATATATGATACAATCCGGCTTCTGCAGGTGAGACGTGATCACCCCGGCCGACGATATCAGACACCATTCTAGTGATTCGGCTAGCATCATGCAAATGGCTGCATAATGCCGGCTCCTCTCGCAATGTACAATCAAATCAGCATTCTAACACTACAAGCCGGTGATGAGCTTGCGAATAAATATGCAGGAGCACATGAAAAAAATCAAGGCAATCAAGAGGAGCCGGAGTCCTCACTCGGACCTATAAATCTTTGTCTATTTCAATCCTAAGGCCGGCCGAATCAGTGGAAAATCCAGTGGGGGTGTCATCAATTCCGGTTAACCTCTCTATTCCTCTTTGTGTCGGTTCTGGGGTGATGGATTGGTTTTGTCACTTCTCCTCCGTTCGCAGTATGTTAACATGGAAGGGTGCAGACAGGTTATGAGCAGAGGTGAGAGCTGCCCCAGCCTTGACCCTCCCTCCCACATGTCTGTGGGACCACAGGGGAGTACTGTATCTCTTTGTACAGCAGGATGCTCAGCCCAAGGACCACACATGAACTTCCCTGAAATCTAGTCATGGATTTCTATTTAGGAGTCAACACAGGGTGTCTTAGCCAGGTTTCTGCTCCTGTGAGAGACACTAAGACTGAAAGCAACTGAGAGGTTGGAGGGTTTACTTTACCTTACAGAGTTTGGTCCATCATTCAGGGAGATCAGGACAGGAACTCCAGGCAGGAACCCGGAGGCAGGAACTGAAGTAGAGACCCTGGGAGAATGCTATTTACTTGCTCGCTCCTTGTGACTTGTTCAGTTTGCTTCCTTATGTAAGCCAGGACCACCCTCCCAGCGATGGTATCATTCACAGTGGGCTGAGCTTTCTCACGTCAATCATCAACGAAGAGAACGCCCCGCAGGCTTTCCTACAGGCCAGCCTGAGGGAGGCAGCTTCTCAGGTAAGTTCCTGCTTCTCAGATGATGCTAGCTTGGTCAAGTTGACAAAAAACTAACAGTTTGAGTTATTGAATGAACTTTCAGGAGTAGAAGGATCGGGTAACAGAAGAAAATGACTAGAAACGCAGGGTCCAGAGAGACTCAAACCTGGGGCTCTGATTGGCCCATGGCATAGATGCAGTTCTCTGTGTTTCCCTCCCCAAGCCAGGACTGCTCTCCCGGTCATACTACTGGAATTCCTTCACAGTCCCAGCAGATCATGGAAGGACTTCAGTTCCTCTGTGGCAACACCTGACCAGTTAGACCCCGACATCGACCGATGAGGCAAGCGTGACCTGTGTATTCTCACAGCTCAGGCAAGTCATTAGCCGATAGAAGTAAAACAGGACTCTTGAAGCCATCCCCACTCCACCATGTTTAATGCAGCAGAGTTGACCATAGTCACAATGTAGAAACAATCCAAATGTCCGTGGATGCATGCAGGGATAAAGAAGATACAGTGTTCACACTGCATAATGTAAGTCAGCACTGCCAAAGCGGAGAAAGCAAGTGTGCAGGTGGGAAGGAGTCACAGCATCACTGCAGCAAGCAGGGTAAGCCAGACACAGAAGGGGAAATGCAATATGAACTTGTTCCATGTGACGGATCCAAAATGGTTAGGAGAGGGGAAGTGGATGGTGATTGTTGTCAGGGTCTCCGGAAGGGGAGATAGAAAGTTGGTAATTAATATCTATTGAATTTCAGTTCAGCAAGATGAAGGGGTTCCAGAAATCTAACAAGCATCATGGAGTCTGGCATTAGTAATACCATGTTGTATAGTTAAACCTTAGCAAAGAGGGTAGACCCATGTCAAGTGCCCTTACTGTGGTATGGAGATGTGTGTGTGTGTGTGTGTGTGTGTGTGTGTGTGTGTGTGTGTGTGTGTGCAAAAATAAAATGAAGGCAGAATGGGAAACAGGACGGCTTGGTTTGCTTTTCTTTGCTAGCACATGCCTCCTATGTAACTGGTACAGTTACCTGATGGCTGTAAACATTGTTGCCATTAAATAAGTTTAAATTATGCTTTCTAGTCTGACTAGCTGAATTCCGAAGCCTCGTGCTCACCCAAGACCAGTGGTGATTCCACTGGGGCAGCACAGACATGGAGCATCCACACTAGAGCAGAGAAGTAGATAGGCCACCGTTTGCTTCTGCCTGTATTGTCCAAATGGCTTTGTGCCTTGCAAAGCAGCCATCGAGTGAAGATAGATATTTATTTCACAGAACTGTCAGTGTTCAACCTGAGTGGTACAGTTGTCCTAAAAAAATGATGCATGCTCTCAGGGTGATAGACTAACTTGGTGACTGACTCCAAAGACATTGTGGGTTTGTTCGAGTGACAGGAAAGGTATTAAAATAGCGGCAGGATTTACATGTATGGATGGGTCTGGTGGATCTGGATTCCAAATGGGAAGCCTATTGTCCTAACTGCTGAGAACTTGGGAGTTTCCGTGGACTGCCACAGACCTTCCTTTCCCGTGCTCATATAGAATAACACAGCGAAGACATCCCCACATGAAGTTTAAGCAGGAGCGAGATCTATAGGCTGGTGCGATGCCTGGGTAGCAGGCATTTGCGACACATGTGTTTTCTTGACTTAAGGTTGACAGGCACAGTAGCCTCTTTGGCAAGGTCCCCGGGGCAGCCTGTGATGAAGAGCAAACACGACTTGGTGGCTTTAGTTTCTAGAATTGTGACTTGAGCGCAGACTACCTGCCTCGAAAGAGTGGTGTCTATGTTCTTATTTGGGACTAAGCATGGGCCAGAGGTTGCCTTGCACCATATGGTTACCCTGTTTCTGTTCCTGGTCATCTATGCCTTTCTAGATACCCAGAAGCCTCTTGCACTGCTCAGCTCTTCCATCCCCAGCAGTCAGCCACTGGTCCAGTAGAGAACATGCTCGCTCCATTCTCAGTACGGAGCAGCGGCCATGGTGCTGTCAAGGAAGGACCATTTTCAAGCCTGGGTCCTGTGTGTGTGTGGGCACATAGATAAGGCTACCAGTGCCCTTGTCCACTGAAGTTTTACTTCCAGAACAACTTGGAGTCTCTGAGCAAAGCTTGTGCTTCTATACAAAGCCTCCCCTTTCCATAAGAAGCTGGAACTTACTCTATGGTCTGTGGACTCATTCCTCTTCACCAGCTCAAATGCCATGCCCCATGCTAATCTTGAAAAGTCAGGCTGCCTTCTGGACCCTCAGCTATGGCAGAGGTGGGCATATCCTGAAAATGCCCGAGACCCAGCAGCCTGCCCTATTTCATATTCTCAGAACACTGCCAACCCTTGGCAGCCTGCTTGGCTTCTACCCGTCTCAAGTACATAAGTCCTTGTTGTCCAAGTCCCATCATCTCTGCCATATGTAATTCTTACTAGTAAAAGCCATCGTTGGAGCAAGCGCTCCATATCTGACCAGATAAAAGGGTGCGTGCCTGTGCCCAAGCACCCTGCAGAAGAGAAGCTGGTGGAACAACCAATCAGCATGGAGATGGTAGAGGCAGCATCGACCAAGCCCTCGCAGGTACTGCTCAAGAGCATACCCCTGCCACAGCTTCGCTTTTCCTCGTGTTAGCAAGTGCAGAAGCTGGTTTAAGAGATGTAGAACAAGCTGATACTGAGATGAGAGGGCATGGGCAGGACCAGGGAATGAGACGGAGACAGTGAATGGTACCCAGTTGAATCTGAACACAGAGGGCAAACAGATGGGCAGTGGCAGCCTCAGACAGCATGTGGTAGATGGCTGCTGGGCTCTGAGCGTGTGTGATTTTTCAGCCCAAAGAACAAGAAAGGTTGAATGAAGAAATGAATGGAGCCAGAAAGGTAGTCACATGGGAGAGCTCAGCAGTTCTCAGTAAAGCATGATAGAACCTCTCAGAGAGGGGTCTACAGAGGGTGGGCCTGGGTACATCAAAGACTGACATTGTCAGAACCTCTGGGCAAGGAACTTCCTTCCTCAGGAGGGTCTTTGAGTGTTTCAGAGTGATCCTAGTGTCCAGCAAAGATTGAGAGACAGTGAGGTAGCATGTCCCTTTAACTACACTCATGGGGAAACCAAGGCTCCGAGCACAGATAGTGGACATTTGCTAAGGCCCAGATCTGGGAGTGTTGCTAAAGTCAGAGATTTGGGGTGTGTGTGTGTGTGTGTGTGTGTGTGTGTGTGTGAAAGCGAGGGGAGAGAGAGAGAGAGAGAGAGAGAGAGAGAGAGAGAGAGAACAAAATACATTTCTAAGACGATACATAGCCCATAGTACTGAAAGTTTTGCCAGATAACAGAGGCTAGCACAGGACCCACGCCATCTTCTTTTGTATCTGTGGGCCAATGTAATAGATTGTTTGGATTGATTGACAGCAGAGTGTCCAGTCTAGAGCAGTATGTAGTCAGAAATGGGAAGTGTATTCTCAGATAGTTGAGTCTTGTCTTTAATATGCCACTGGAAGTCAACAGCTGTAGTTTTTTAAAAGATAATTTGTAGTATGAGACATGAAACCTTGTCTAAGAGCCGTTCTGTTCGTTTATATGAAGATCCACTGCTCCATCCTGAACTTTGTAGCCAGTCACTGACTCCTAGGTGATATCTATCTATCTATCTATCTATCTATCTATCTATCTATCTATCTATCTATCTCTCCATCTCTTTATCTCTATCATCTCTCTGTCTCTCTGTCTCTCTCTGTCTCTCTCTCTGTCTCTCTCTCTCTCTCTCTCGTGTGTGTGTGTGTGTGTGTGTGTGTGTGTGTGTGTGTGTGTGTGTGTGTTGAGATGAGTCTCACTATGCAGCCCTGCTTGGCCTAGAACCCCATAGCTATGTAGAGCTGTCCAGCTGGTCTGGCCGAGGCTGCCTTTCTCCGCCTGCTGAATGCTGGGAGTAAAGAAGTGCACTACCAAGTCCTGACTGGGTGACTTTATAACCTCATGCATTAGTCATTTGGAAAACAGGGGTTCACCAAGTTATTCCAGTCTTATAAATTCTGGTACATCTCTCTGGTATTGGCATAACCCAATACCATCTTCGTTAATGTCACTGTGGGTCAGAAGGAAAGTCTTTAAATGCTGAGAAGCTGCTCTAGTCACAGTAGTGGAGGTGACTGCTTCAAAGTCTAACTTTTAGCTTAAAGATCTAATCTTATAATTGACAGAAAGTAAAATCACCACACACACACACACACACACACACACACACACACACACACACACACACACATCTCTCTCCAGGCCATTCTTTCAAAGATCACTGATACTTGTTACCCAACCATCTTTTACGTCACACTGGACACTATCTGCTCCCATGTCTTTCCCTCTAGACCACCAAGTCCCATTCCTAAAGTTAAATTCTGTAGTTATGGCTATGAGTGGCAATCCAAAGTGAGGCAGGAATTTACTAGGACGGCCTTTTAGAATTTTCCTCCCCCAATAATTCACTTAAATGCAACTACTGGGCTGGAGAGTTTTCAGTGCAGTGTTGGCTTTTACATCAATAACTTTCTGTACGTAGATGTTTTTCAGAGATCTAATTTTGGTTTATTTTATCTAATATATCACTGTGTTTATTGATCGAGATAAAATGAAGAACTAAAAGCATGCATCCGTCTATCTCCATACCTATTTCTGTCTGTATCAGTCAAGTCTCTCTCTTTCAGAGGAAGAAAACCATAAACACAAAGCCCTCTCAAGTGGGAAAACTTCTTCTTTTTAGGGATCAGACTCAAGCCACCCAAGTTGGAATCCTTGCACAGAGTGTGCACTGTGGGGCTTCAGAACCTGGAGGTGTGCTCTTAAAATATCTCAACATGTTCTTATGAAAAAAAAATCATTATGCTATTTTTGATTGATGGTTGATTGGGGAGAAGCAAAACCTGCCACTGAACTAATTCAGCAATAAGTAAAAGGTAACAGCTTTAAAGGTGGCTGGGTTCTCTGGGAAGCCATCCAAAAGGCACCAGCATCCCAGCAGCACAGCTCTGCTGTGATGAACTAGACATCACAATTAAGCTTCTTATTTCTGACCAAAGGGAGGACCACATGCATTCAGCTTCCTATGAGATAGGGAGATGTTTCATCTCAGTTCGAGCTTCAGATCTCCATAATAGGGGTTTCTCGGTGCTCACCGACCTTTCCTGTTAAGTCTACATCTTGTAAAGAAAGCTGCCTGCTTCCTGTGGAATAGCAGGGAGGTGCAGGCAGGGGCGTGTGGGGTCAGCAGCAGAGGACAAGGTGGATTTTCACAGGGAGGATGCAGCAAGCAGAATTCCCAAGGATGGGACCTAAGTCACAGGACCTGGCAGTAGGCAGAACTGAGTGGAGTCTGAGAAGGGAGGAGAAGGCAGAAATGCTCCTCCGTGGATCTGCAGAGGAGTTCTGTCAAGTCAGTGCACTGGGCGAGGTTTTCAGCTGACCGTTGAATTGCACCAGCAAAACCTATGTTTCCCACTGATGCCCACCCTGGTTTGCTTTCTGATGCTATGATAAGCACCGTGGTCCTAAGCAACATGCAGGGGAAAAGGTTTAGTATTTACAGTTTATAGTCTACCGTGAGAGGAAGTCAGCGCAGGAACTGAAGGCAGGAACCTGGAGGCTGGGCCTGAAGCAGAGACCACATAAGAAGACTGCTTACTGGCTTGCTTGCCACAGCTGCCTTTCTTATACAACCTAGACACACAATCCCAGGAGTGGCAGCACCCACAGAAGGCTGGTCCCTCCCACATCAACCATGAATCAAGACAATGCTCCACGTATTTGCTTCCAGGACCAACTGATGGAGACATTTTTCTCAGTTGAGAGTTCATGTTCCCAGGTGACCCAAGCATGTGCCAAGTTGACGAAAGATAGCGAATGCTTTAGACGCAGATGGATTTGTGCTGTGGAACTGTAATCTAGTTTTCATTGATTCGTACAGGCCACCAAAAATGGCTAAGACCCAAACAAATACCAGCAACTGTGTGAGGAGAGGCAAGTTGGGCAAGCTGTCTAAGATTCTTTTTATTTGGAATGAACATGGTTTATTTGAACATCCAGTCATCATAGATAGGGAGGGGCAAGAATTTAGGACAGAAGTAACTCAGCCATGTTTCCCTTTGGTTGGGTGTTTTTGGAGTTGTTGTTTTAAAGATGGGCTCTTACTTTGTTGTTCTGACTGCCTTCATAGTCATGGCTATCCCCCAGGGTCAGCTTCTCAAGCCCTGGTATCATAAGGTGAGCTGCCACAGTTGGCTGTAGAAACCTAGTTTGGGGTTGAGCTGTGGGCAGGGCAAGAGTGAATCAGAATCAGCGAGCTAGAGTTGCCCCCGCATTCCATTTGGACTCAGCAGCAAGGGGGCAAGTGGGAAGAAGATAATGCCACTAAGAAGGGTTATTACCCACCAGCCCCGTCTAGGTCCAGCCTTCTCTCACCATATCTCTGTTTCACACGCAAGAATTGCATGAGTTCAGGGTTAAGGAACTGGCTCATGATCTCCAGACTGGTCATCGTTTCTAATAAATATTTATCCCACGTCTTCCTAATGTGTAACTGTGCTCCAAAACGGCTTCCCCCTTTGGGGAACCACAGTACCATATGGGGTCAGATGTGGATGTGTCTTCTCACACCACCCCAGCATCCTAAGGAGATTTCCCTCCCCTGCCCACACAGCCTGGAAAGGAGGGCTGTGGGGAGGAGAATGTGGGGAGGAGGGTGAAGGGAGGAGGGGTGTAGAGGAGGAGGGTATGGGGAGGTGTGGGGATGAGGGTGCCCTAGGTTACTATTTAGGAACAGAACTAAGGACCTTTGTATTATTTAATACATTAATGAGCTAATTTTGTATGGATTTAAGTTTTTCTTTTTTATTTGTAAAATCCCATCTCTCTTTCTTCTAAGCAAAAAGTAGACTGTATTTCCCAGCCTCCTTTGCAGTCAGAGGTGACCACATGACTGAGCTTTGGCCAGTGCTGTGTGAGCTGAATGTAAGTGTGTCATTGTCAGGACTGGTCCTGGAAAGGCAGAAGATGAGCTCTGGTTGCTGAGTATCTGTGTGGGACAGTTTCTACTTAGACCCCAACTCTGTCGCCTCCTGAAGCAGATCACATTAATCTTGTGTTGAAGTAAATGGAATTGGGTCCAACTTGTTATTCACATTCATACTGTTTTAGTAAAAATTTAAAGCATTGAATATCGAGTGAGGTTGATGTTCTATAGGACATTCACTGTGTGCTGTCTCCTGAGGTGTTCTGTCCTGCTGGGGCCCGGATGAGGAAGATCTCGCTTGGATTCTATTTACACTGTAGACATGGGCAATAACCTCCTAATTTGGAAACGAGGAAACCGAGTCTTTCACTGATAAGAAATGGCTGCTGCACAGCTGCTGGGTGTAAGGCTGGGGTGAGGAGCTGAGCCTTTAGATCTGACTGCAGATGATCTGCGCATGCTCTGTCACACTGTGACTGGAAGCAGTCCTGCATTCTCTGGTAGACTCCTCCCACTTCCGCCATGGTCCCCACAGAGCTGAAAGGAACCTTGATCCCACCTGGGAATGTTTGTCAGTTGAGTGGAAAGAAGGCATCTATTTAGTCTCTGAGGCTTTCTGTAGCTTCTTGTGAAGCCCACGGATGAGTCCAGGAACTCGTGGGGTAACGGATGCAATGCTTTCAGTGTGTGCCAGGGAGGCAGTTAGCATGCTTGCTGTCGGTGCACCTGAGGGGAGCATCTCTCAAAATAAACCAGTGAGGAAGTGAATGTTGCAGATTCTGCCACGGAAGTAGATGATGCTCACATCACCTATGAGTGTATGGAAGATGCTACCCTGTCTGGGGCCTGTACTGGGTTCTTTCAGATGAGGGTTCTTATGCCCTATAACAGCTCCACAAGCTACAATGTATTGTGTGTGAGACTCGAAGCCTGGAAACAGGCGGAGTTGCGGGGAGACAGGAGAATCCTCTGACACTCACAGGGCAGCTATCCTGACAGCAGAGAACAAGACACTGACTTGGAAGTCAGTGGAAGGTGGAAGGTGCGAACTGATAAACTAAGGTTTTCCTCTAATTTTCATATCTATATGTGCTCCCTTGCCCCACCCCCATACATGCACGCATGCACACAGGTACGCTGTCAGGCATGCACGCAGGCACGTGGGCAAGCACAGCACGCAGGCACTCAGGCATGCAGGCACGGAAGGGAACGGGGAAGGAAGTCTGGCTTGGTCCTGACAAAGACCTTCTGCTGTGAAACACAAGTTAAGGTCTGTACTCACCCATGATGCAACGGTCTGTCTGGCCCAGGGGTAGGTACTCATAAACTTGCTGAAAGGAAACTCTCAGCACACACCCTACCCCTGAAGAGCTGTGGACCCCAGAACTCTCATACATTACAGACTTCCCACGACTAAGCAACTGAAGGGACAAACCAGGGACCACACTGGAATCCATATTCCACCTCCAACACATAGGTCAGAGTCCGTTCCGGTGACTGATGACGTGGCATCCCTGATCCATGTAAGGCATGGGTCAGTGACTGTCTCAGTGGGATCATTCTGGAGATCCATACAGTATGGTAGTACGGTTGGATATCCTGGGTCAACGGATGCTACTGCCATGCTAGGGTTGGGAATAGAACATTTGTCAACGTTTTGTGCACTGGATTCAGGTACCCTCTACCACTTCCTGTGAGAGGAAGCTGTAAGGACCTCTGTGCATCCACCTGCCCTGCTGGATCTTGGGCTCCCTTCAAGCTCTTCAGCACTGGTTCCTCTTTCGTTTGGGACCCAAGGTTCATCATCTGTGTCTGGCCCTTTATGCTTGACTGCACAATTCACTTTCTTTGGCTTGGACCCTTGTGATTTTGTAAGGCTATTTTTTTTAACCGACCGACCAGTCCCCATTTTTTTTGACCGCCTCTGGCTGTCTGTGGGTTAACTTTGTGACCATCCACAGGCTTCAGACTCCAACCTTCACTTCAGTCAATCTGTACAGCAGGATGGGGACGACTGAGGGAGGATGGTGTGGGTGAGGCCAACTTGGACATCCACTAATGAGCCTGTTATTTCCTTAGTCCCATCTTTCTATTTCTAGAACCATGCCTCCCGGATCACAGGAACGGGCTGTGGAATTAAAAAAAAATGGAAGGAAGGGCGTGGAGACAGAGTGGGCTTACCTGAAGCTGAAACAAAAGACAGGTTCACGGGCAGTTGCTCAGTACAGTTCTGAGGTTGACAACTTGCTAACAGCATGCAAACAAATGAAGCCAAAGGAACACATCCCCCGAGATACTTCATTACTTTCCCTATCTAGGTGTGGATGCCATTAAGGCAAATTATTGCCTCTCAAATATTTTTAGCTCGATGCCCATTTCTGTCTGCGTTTGCCTGCGAGGTGCATGTTTTCAGCTAAGTAATAGGACACACAAATTAAATGCAATTTCAAATTTAAACCTGTACAAGTGTCACTTGCCAAGTCCCCCCCGATAGTCCCAGGGGGGTGCCCACAGCGCTGTTGGAAACTATATTGCAGTGGCTTGGTTCCTATTATTTAGTCCGAGAGATTCTTATTAAAATAAAAGTCGGCAATAAGGTTAATATTTTATATTCTGTGCAACTTCAGCATGTGTTTGGGTCCTAGCAGATGGATTTATTTTCTATACCCTTCTCGTGTGTGTGATTTTTAAATTTTATGATGCCCGTGTTGACACACACACACATATAGCCATCCATGTAGGGTACTTAGAAGTAACAGTTCTACAGTAGGTTTCTACAGAAAGGCAGCAGCTACTACAATTTTTAAAGATTTGAAATAGTTGAACCAAAAGGTTAAGGAACTCAGGAATCCAGAATTCTGGCTGGATTCTAAGGCACACACAGCCAGTGGTGCAGGGTTTTTTGTTTTTTAAAAATGAGTTTTACGTTTTAATTTGTATTTATTAGAGAGAGAAAGAGACAGAGAGAGAGAGAGAGAGAGAGAGAGAGAGAGAGAATGAGAGAGAGAGGGGAAGGGAGAGAGTGTGTGCGTGTGTGGTGTGCATGGGTGTATGTTTGTAGTAAGTTGTGGAGATGTGTGTATTCAAGTGTGTGTGTGTGTGTGTGTGTGTGTGTGTGTGTGTGTGTGTGTGTGTGTGTGTGTGTATGTGTGTGTGTGTAGTGGATGCAGCCAGGAGTTGACACTGTGTATCTTTCTCAAGCACTCTCCCCTTTACTGTTATCTACAGAGGCATAATCTCTTAGTGAACCCTGAGCTCACAGAGTCTGTGAGTCTTGCTGGTCATCTTGCTTCAGGGATCCTGTCTCTGCCTCCTACGGGCTGCAATTGCAGGCAGACCAATAAGCCCATGTGGGACATTTAGGCAGATTCTGTAGGTCTGCACGTGAACCCCTATGCCTGCACAAGCTTCGCCCACTGAACCACATTGCCAGAGTTACACTCAGTAAAGCAGCAGCCAGGGTTGGCAAATGGCTTTGGTAGAAGTGTTTGCTCAGTCACTTGACTTTCTCTTGTCTTGTGTGACTTTCTCCGTTTTGGCTACCTGAGAGTCAGCTGGGCCTCACTCTCCAGGTATCATGGGCCTCAGGTTTCACACCAACATTTCCTAGTGAAGCCAAGAGAGACGGAGCAGACTGGACCATGTACACCTCTATCGGACACCTCTGAGCTCTCTGCATTCCCTGCAGACATTCAACAGCTGGTGTGGGATGGAAATCAGGGTTGGCGGGGGTGAGGGGTGTGTCCAACACAGTACATTGTTATCATCTTGGGTTCAGAATGTTCATGCTCAACTGGACTCAGTTTTTCTTTTCCACCAAAGCATTCTTCAATTTCCCACCAATGAGTAAGAGTCTATGTCAAGGACCCCTACTCCACCGGTGTTATCTGTGCCTGCTACTGGGTATCCACTTCCGTTCTGCCACTGTAGAACTGATTAGCTGCTAAGGACTTCCAGTTCTAAGGATCCATGCCCCCCACCCCCAACAAACATAACAAGAACACTTGGAGTTTTACAAAGTGAGTCTTCCTCAGGCTATCACAGTATGTGGCTTAGGACATGCCAGTTAACCCCTCAGTCTCTTTACTGCCTGGAAGACGATGGGGCCTGACTAAATATTCAGACTTGTGTCTTTCACGTTCTTGAATCTTTTTGATTTTCTAAGACATGGAATCTGTATCATCAGGCAAAGAAAATTAAATAACAATCTCCCTAGACTTCCCCCTGGAAACCTGTGATTGTGAAATTTAATATAGATTGTGTTTATGTACAGTATTTAACATTAGGTAGAGGGCTCTGAGGTCATAGGGTAATTTCGCCAAAATAATTGTTCCACAACTGGAAACAACATTTTAAAGTCACCAAAGGGAAAATAGCTCTGCTTTAAACAGGGTCTTCCAAAAATGTCCGCAGCAAAGTCAGAAAGCAACTGGGTTCCACGCTTACCAAGCAACACACCTGAGAAGGATGGCGTAAAGGCAGAAGGCCCAAGTTCACACCGTGAGTCCAGTTCGTCAAAATGGAGGATGGGAAACCATCTCTGTGCTGGGAGTGCCCGTGCCATCCAGTTCAGCATGCACAAGAGAAAGCAGAGGCAAAAGGACAGAGTTGAAAGCTGCCACTGGTTACTAAGTTAGGGTGTGTGTGTGTGTGTGTGTGTGTGTGTGTGTGAGAGAGAGAGAGAGAGAGAGAGAGAGAGCATGTGTGTGTGTGTGTGTGTGAAAGCATGTGTGTGTGAGTGTGTGTGTGAGAGAGCATATGAGTATATGTGTGTGTGTAGTTTGTGCCAAAGCATGTGTGTATGAATGTGTGCATGAGTATATGAGAGCATTCGAGTGTGTGTGTGAAAGTATGTGTATGTGAGAGAGCATGTAAGTGTATGTATGTGTGTGAGAGAGCATGTGAGTATATGTATGTATGTGTGAAAGCATGTGTGAGAGAGCATATGAGTGTATGTATGTGTGTGAGAGAGCATGTGTGTGTGAGTGTGTGCATGAGTGAGTGTGTGTGTGAGAGAGCATATGAGTGTATATATGAATGTAAGAGAGCATGTTTGTGTGTGCGTGTGTGAAAGCATGTCTGTGTGTGTGCATGAGTGTGCGTGTGAGAGAGCATGTGAGTGAGTGTGTGTGTGTGTGTTTCAAGTGTGTTTCTATGTGCACAACTTCCTCATGGTTTCAGAGATGTGGGGCCTGTCATTTGGAGTTCTGTTTGCTCATTTTACATTAACACCATTGTCATTTCCATGTTGCAACTGTTTCAATAATTATCATTTATACTCTACCAGAATTTAATTATTCTGTGCTCTGTGATTGACTGCTATGGGTTCCCCTTTTCCCTTTGTTTTATTACATATAACCCTTCAATAAAGATCTGTGTGAACTTACCGCGTATTTGTTTTCAGGTTATTTCCTTTGGGTAAATCTCTCCAAATAGGAAAATGTTGGAGTCATGTTTCCTCTTTAGCGTCTTGTCAAT
Organism: Rattus norvegicus; assembly: GCF_021556685.1. Classification (NCBI taxonomy): domain Eukaryota; kingdom Metazoa; phylum Chordata; class Mammalia; order Rodentia; family Muridae; genus Rattus; species Rattus norvegicus. Next base: position 132,380,589 of record NC_141539.1, on the reverse strand, counting down.
TTTAGGCAGTATTGATTAACTTTTTTCCACCAGTGACAGTGATGATTGTCTCCAAGCCTCCTCATCCCCTTCCTGTGCATCACAATTTTGTTAGATGCGTTGCTCTTTGTCAGGGCCTATGGCAAGAGTGTGCCACTCTGCCACCATGAGTCCCTAGACTGTTGGCTGAGGGATTTCTTCGGAAGCAGCCACTGCCCAGCTTTGGTCACTCTGTTTATTTCCTGAGTCTATCATTTGGATCCTTTTCTCTTCTCATCAGCTCCCATCATTGATTTTTTTTTCATGAAATATATTATGTGTTAAAAATTGGCAAATTCTGGGTATGTTTTGCTTTGAGAGAGTCTGTTTCTACGCCATGATTGTCGCGAACTGTATACGCAGGAGTTGCCATCAGATTGGATAAGCGAATATCAGTCAGGGAAACAAAGAAGATGGGGTTAAGACCAGGACTTTAGAGGCAGGAGTTTTAGCCTCCATCACCTCTCAGTTCATGTGAGCCGGACCTCAGAGTTCTCCACTGAGTCACAGGCTAACAGTGGTACCCACTGGGTGAGGTGGGATAGCATATGCACAGGTCTTTAGTGCTTCACCTGCTCCACAGTGAATTGATGAGGGGAATGGATTGGCATTCCTAAATCCGATCTAAAAGTTGTCAGGCTCATTAATGTGTCTGGACACCCAACCTTAGTCCATGTAACCAACCCTAACCTGGATACCCAAGAGTAGCTTAGGTGCCCAACCATAGCCTAGGCATCCAGCACTTACACAGGCACCCAGGACCTGCCACAAGCTGGGGCACCCAGTGCTAACCATGTACCCAACACTAGCCCAGGTGCCTAGCATTAGTCCAGGCACTCAGCGCAAAATCCAGGGACCCAAGGTGGGGCCAAGGACATCAGACATCATCAGTTCCTACTAAAGACTGAAAGGTGGAAAGAATCAGGGACAGATGTCTGTTTCCCTCATGGAGAGGAGGCTCGCTCCAGTGATCCTAAACCTTTGTTAAGGCAAGGACTAGTTTGACCCCGTCATTGTTTTCTTCCTCTTAGATCCAAGATTCTGTGCAGCCTGAGCATCTCCGTTCATCTTCAGGAAGAGAAAACTCTGTAGAGAGCCTGATACATACTGAATGGCTTTTTAAAATGTTGTTTTTTTTCCTCTTAAAACAATAAGGAACGAATAAACACGCCCATGAAATTCAACAAGCGGTTGGCATTTACAGAGGTGTCTTTGTTCACAACCATTTGTCAGAAGCTACAAAGTGCAGATTTCTTGAGACTTACCCTGAGTTCTGAGCAGCTAAGACCCTCGCCTACAATCAACAAAATGCCATAGATTAGTGCCCAGCCCCCAGGAAGAGCACAGGTGCTGAACAATTACCATATGTGAAAATGCTCAGCTGTAAAGGGGCACGGTTACAGAGATACTGTCTGTGATCTTATGGCTGCAGAGCGTCTCTCTGTTGAGCAGATCTCTGCTTTAAGTGATGTCCTTGAAACGAAGGCACAATCAAGGAGCTTGATAAAGTCAAACGCTTCAGTGATCTAAACAAAAGGCAGTTGGAAGATGTCTGTTCAGCATCCAGGGAGGGGGGCTGGATCTGTGGGGAGACATGTCACATCCCTGCTCCCTGCTTCTTTGGCTGAGGAAGCTGGCGTGTGAGAGTTGGTGAGGGACATATTTCTTGATGATATTTTTTTTTTCCTCAAGGACCAGGATCAGAAAAAATCCACCCCAAGGGTAGTTGGAGGGAAGAAAAATAACAAGGCTCATTGGTGTCTGGGGACTACCACATGGCTCTCAGCCTCTCTAATCATCAGAGCATGGCTTGGCTGGCTGGAAATTTTACATAAAACCCTCCTGACACCTTCACTTCACTTGTCCATCATCACTGAGAAGCCATCGTCTTTCCTGAGCCAAATCTCCTCTTCCTTCATTTTTCTCATTTCCTCATTTCCTCTTTTCCTCTCCTCGTTTCCTCGTTTCCTCCTCCTCCTCCTCCTCCTCCTGCTCCTCCTCCTCCTGCTCCTCCTCCTCCTGCTCTTCCTCCTGCTCCTCCTCCTCCTGCTCCTCCTCCTGCTCCTCCTCCTCTTCCTGCTTCTGCTCCTCCTCCTGCTTCTGCTCCTCCTCCTCCTCATCCTCATTCTCTTCCTTCTCCTCCTCATTTTCTTCCTCCTCTTTCTCCTGCTCCTCCTCCTCCTGCTCCTCCTGCTCCTCCTCCTGCTCCTGCTCCTCCTCCTCCTGCTCCTGCTCCTCCTGCTCCTCCTCCTCCTGCTCCTCCTCCTGCTTCTGCTCCTCCTCCTCCTCATTCTCTTCCTTCTCCTCCTCATTTTCTTCCTGCTCCTCCTCCTCCTGCTCCTCCTCCTCCTGCTCCTCCTCTTCCTGCTCCTCCTCCTGCCCCTCCTCCTCCTCCTGCTCCTCCTCCTCCTGCTCCTCCTCCTCCTCCTCCTGCTCCTGCTCCTCCTCCTCCTCCTCATTCTTTTCCTTCTCCTCCTCATTTTCTTCCTGCTCCTCCTCCTCCTGCTCCTCCTCTTCCTGCTCCTCCTCCTGCTCCTCCTCCTCCTCCTGCTCCTCCTCCTCCTGCTCCTCCTCCTCCTCCTGCTCCTGCTCCTCCTCTTCCTGCTCCTCCTCCTCTTCCTGCTCCTCCTCCTCTTCCTGCTCCTCCTCCTCTTCCTGCTCCTGCTCCTCCTCCTCCTGCTCCTCCTCCTCCTGCTCCTCCTCCTCCTCCTCCTGTTCCTCCTCCTCCTCCTCCTGTTCTTCCTCCTCCTGCTCCTCCTCCTCCTTCTCCTCCTCCTCCTGCTCCTCCTCCTCCTGCTTCTCCTCCTCCTGCTTCTGCTCCTCCTTCTGCTTCTGCTCCTCCTCCTCCTCATTTTCTTCCTCCTCTTCCTCATTTTCTTCCTCCTCTTCCTCCTGCTCCTCCTGCTCCTCCTGCTCTTCCTGCTCCTCCTCCTCCTCCTCCTCCTCCTCCTCCTCCTCCTCCTCCTCTATTAACTTCTGTGTCTTCCTTGTGGGACTGGGGATGCATGTGTGGAATGGGGATGAGGTGGATTTCAACATCATCTCTAACCTTCTTGGACAACTCCCACGCT
>NC_141539.1:131300000-131327500 GCF_021556685.1 Rattus norvegicus | reverse complement strand
TCGAGCCGGGAGGTTGCAGGAGCAGAGGAAGGTAGCTGGTGTCAGTGCAGGACGCAGTGCCCATCCCGACTGCACTCACTAAGCCCTTCTGACTATGGCCTGGCCAAAGATACCTTTAAATTGGTTGGGAGTAGAGAGCATACCAACGAACGACATGGACGAGGCATGATATCAATTTGGCACGGAGAAATTTGTCTGAATCCGAGTGTCGGGCACAGTTCTGTTAAAAAACTGGAGTTGCTTTGCCTGGGAAAATGACAGTGGTCACCAAACAACATTGCCCCAGCCTCAGTAGGGGCTTAGCAATAAATTCCTGTGTCTTGTCCTACTTTGCTCTGAGACTCACTCAGTCTTCAACACGATTAAAGACTAAGTCACCAATTGTCCTCTTCAAAGGTCACAAAACCAAGCCCCAGAATGACCAAGCATGTCATCTGGGCTAAGCATTGGTGACAGAGAAGGAAGCATGTCTTTGGTTGGAGCACAAGGGACTTTCACGACCTCTTCTAGTGCCCAGGCGGAAACATTGTTACTATTTTTATAATTGAGTCAAATTGGTTTCTTTGTTTGAAAAAAAAAAAAAAAGGTTGTTTCAGAAGAAAGTAATGTATTTTCTCTATTCCAAAGGTGCAATCAGAAAATTCTGACGAAGTGTGTCATAAGCTATCATGTGGGCTGAAGATGGCTGCCATCCTATGCCTTCTATGTCCCAGGACTGAGAGCGTACGCAGTTCCCAATGCTGACTGACTCATCAGAGATCTCAAGATTGGAAACTTAGTCAGAGGGCTTTTGGAGAAGCCTAAGTAAACATCCACAGAAAACAGAACATGGAGGGACAGGTCAAAATCCAAGCAGTGGGGGGACAGAAGCAGAGGGATAAATCACAGCCTAACTGTGAAGCAAGAGCTGGTCTCAAAAATAAAAAAAGAAAACAGAAGAAAAGAAAAAAAGAACAGAGGAGAGGGGAGGTAGGTAGGTAGGGATGGAGGGAAGGAGGGAGGGAGAGATGGAGGGATGGAGGGAGGGAGGGAGGGAGGGGTGGAGGGAGGAAGGGAGGGAGGGAGGGAGAAAAGTAGAAACAAAGAGAAAACAGAATCCTGAATTTGGACCTTGTGGAATTTGTACCCCACAGAGAAACTGGAAGAAACCAGAATCGGAGGCACACAAGTCCCTCAAAGCAAACTGGATAGCATCAACTTGCAAGCATCCCCCGACCCAGTCCCCCTGCACACTGATTTTCCCGAATGACTTAGGGCAGTCAGTGCACTAGAAGAGTCACAGAAATGGCTACTGGACTGTTTGCATTTTTACTTTTTGTTAGACTTTACTTGGCGTGTCTGTGTGCCACAGGAAACCTGATGCGGTCAGAGGACAACTTGTGTGAGTCTGCTCTGTTCTTTCCCTTTGTGAGTACCAGGGACCAAATTCAGGCCATCAGGCTTGGCAACAAACACCTTTCTTCACTGAGCTCCTTTGCTAGCTCTGAAAGGGCATAGTGTGGTGTGTGTATATGTGTGTATGTGTGTGTGTGTGTGTGTTGTACATTCACAGACACATACACACAGATATACATTTACATAATGCATACATGAATCCTGATACGAGAAAATTGACACTACGCGTTCAATCTATATGTAATGTTTTCCACCCACTCTTGGCTGACTACCTGAAGGAAAGGCCCCAGCAATAGAAGACTGCTATAGAAGGAGTGGTCCGTCTGTCCGTCTGTCTGTCTGTCTGTCTGTCTGCAGGGACAGGGTCTCATGTTGCTTAGGTAATTTCAGCCCACTGAGTAGCTTGGGATGGCCTTGAACTCCTTAATCCTCCTGCTTCCACATCCTGGGTAAGATAGAAAGCCTGTTCCAGCAACACTCCTGACTTTTCTGTGTGCTTCCTGAAGAAGTAAACTGCCCATAAAGCCTAGGAAAGGAGAGATGAGGGCAGAGGGGGGCGTCACCTGCATACACCATGTTGGACTTCCCTCATTTCCCCATCCAGTATACCGTCTTGCCTGCTCGTCTATGTCACTCTCCCTCTCGTTGCCAGGTGCCACATATCTGGATCCTCAGTGCCACCTGCACAATGGGATGCCGCTACCATTCACCAATGCTGGCTTAATACGTCTATCGCCTTGTCAGGCCTCTCTCACCCCAGTCTTCAGACCATCACTGCCTGCCTCTGCCTCTCCCTCTCACGCAGACGTTCAATGGTTCCCCAGTGCTTTTTGAGCAAAGAGTAATCTTATCTTGACTCTGTGTACTGTGTGCTTTAGTTCAGAAACCCGTGTCCGCCGTGTTTCCAGCCTTGTTTTCCAGGCTGTCTCTCAGAACACAAGGGTGCTCTCCCACCATCATTTCAATAGCTGGCTCTCTAGTTAGCACAAAAATAATGGGTTTTTAGATCGTGAGAGATAATCTGTGAGCCATCAAGGAAAATGAGAAAGAAAAACCAGAGCGCCCTGGATGTAACCACATAGATATGAGCCTCGTGGTATAGTACAATGGGTTATTTTCTATATATTAATATGTAATATAGGGAGATAACAATAAACACATACAGTGTGTTAAAACAATCTCCTCTGGTTTTTTTCTCCCACCGAGTAATAGAGTGTTAGCAGTTTGTCATATCCTTAAATATCCTTAAAAATCCTGAATCGAAGGAGTTATTTTGAGCGAGGCACTTAGGATCGTGCCTGGCACACAGCAGGTGCTCAATAAATGTTGGAACATTATCTCCTATCATTATTATGAACTATTATTATCCTCCCAAAACTTAATGTTTAATGACAGGATGATATTTGACGATACATATATTCAGCAATTAACTTGAAATGTCCCTTGCTGCTGGGCATGTAGGCAGTTCACAATTCCAGGCAGTCGTAAGCAACCCTGGAATGATTATCTCCACGTATGTAAATCTAAACATGCATGCACATTTGTGTCAGTGTAAGTGTGTGTGTGTATGTGTGTATGTGTATGTGTGTGTATGTGTATGTGTGTATGTGTGTGTATGTGTGTATACATGTGTGTTTGTATATGTGTGTATGTGTGTACATGTGTGTATGTGTGTGTATGTGTGTGTATGTGTGTGTATGTGTGTATGTGTATGTGTGTATGTGTATGTGTGTGCATGTGTATGTATGTGTATGTGTGTAGGTGTGTGTAGGTGTGTGTGTATGTGTGTGTGTATGTTGTGTGTCTGTGTGTGTGTCTGTGTGTGTATGTGTGTGTCTGTGTGTGTATGTGTGTGTCTGTGTGTGTGTGTGTCTGCCTGCCTGTCTCCTTGTCAGCCTGGGAGAGTTGCTATTAATGTTCTAGACTATTTTCTTCCTTTCAAACTATTTAAGTGTCTCCGCTGTGATCTGCAACATGGGGAGTCCTGATTCCAGACTTGTAGGTAAGCATCCAATATCAAAGATGACAGATAGCTTCTTACTATCAGTGACAGTGGGGAGTCCGAGTTCGTCCAGGGAAGGCAGCATATTCAGATCAGTGTGGCTAAATGTTCACCAGTGTGTGTATGTGTATGTGGGTTCCAGTGAAGACACAACTGGGTCAGGAACTCTTCCCGAAGCCGTGCTTCTTAGTATGGAACAGTTGGTCACAGTCAAACCCAGGTGCTACCACCATTCCTTGGGTTCAGGAAGCTCTTAGGCAAAACTATTTGTTGTATCCTTGGACTTGGGGGATGTCATCTTTAAACTATCATTGAGGCATCTACTCATCTATGTATCCACCATTTATCTCTCCTTTACATTTACCCATTCACCCAATCCACCCCATCCATTCACCCACCCATCATCCCCCATCTATCCATCTACCCATCCATACATCCACCCATACATTCTCCATCCATCCATCCACCCATCCACCCATCCACCCATCCACCCATCCATCCATCCATCCATCCATCCACCATCCATCCATCCACCATCCATCCATCCACCATCCATCCACCCATTCATCCATCCACCCATCCATCCACCATCCATCCATCCATCCATCCATCCATCCATCCTCCCATCCATCCATCCTCCCATCCATCCTCACATCCATCCACCCATCCTCCCATCCATCCTCCCATCCATCCATCCATCCATCCACCCACCCATCCATCCATCCATCCATCCACCCATCCACCCATCCATTTTCACTCTTCTCACTGCTCATTCATTCCTTCATTGGTTTGTAAAATGTACATTAAATCCCCCACTGCAGCCAAAATTAGTTTAGACACCAGAGGAAATTCATAAGTAAAATTAACATTCAAGCAAAAACGGATCCCAACATAAGAAGTTCCTGTAGGCTCCTGATATACATCGCAGCTCTCATGGTGCACTGCTTGATCCAAGAAATTAAGACTAACACGATTTTAAACACCATAGCTAAAGCAAGCAGGAGAAATATTGGCACAGCGAATTCCTTAGGAAAGTGACCTACAGCCGTGATACCATTCCCACGCTCTTTTCCTCTAACAAACATGGCATCCTTGGGTACCACTTATTTGAACCTTTCTGAGCCCTTTATGCAAAAGGGTCAATAGAATCTGAACAGTCACAGTTTACATTCTCATTTACAAATTAAATGCATGTTGAAGCCCCACCAAGTTACGAATCTTCTTCTAATTTTTAAAGGATGTTTTAAAAGTATTTTAAATTATGTCTATGGAGCTGTCGCACAGGTGCCTGTGGAAGCCAGAAAAGGATGTCGGAGGCCCCGGGAGTTGAAGGTACAAGTGACTGAGGTCTGTCCAGCATGAGCCCTGGGAACTGAACTCTGAACTCACTCTTAACCCCTAAACCATGTCGCTAACTCCAACTTATGATTCCTTTACGTGAGAGGTGACAACGATTCAGGTAATGTGTCATAAACAAAGGTATCTTTAAGGTTTACTCTCTCTGCCCTTATGTTCATCTTAACATAACCATGGATTAAACTATTTTTCCCCCTAATTTGAAAAGAGAAGAAAAGGTTTGAGCATCCCCGATTACTCCCTCTCAACGCGAAATGAGAGGGAAACGCTGCTGTATCGCCCTCTTTTAATTGATATCTTGTCCTTCACTTAAATTACATGTCACTGAACTGTCAATTGTCGGAGAGATATTGATAGTTTATCCCCATTACTTTTCCACCCGTGTAAGGTATAAAACATTGAAACGGTGATTATATATGAATCACATTTTATACATCAGAGGTACAGTGTAATTAGAAAAATAAGTCTTACCAACTTGTGACACAGTCTTACAAAACAGATTCCTCCTCATGCCGGGAGCTGCGTTCTGCTCAAATAACTCAACTGGATGATCTGCAGAGCTGGATGACTGCAGAAGCCCCCAAGAATTTGACTCCCACGGCATTCGTGTCTTCTACATCCTGCAAGGTGAGTGCTGTCTCTGCTTCACCACCATCCCAGCTCCCACTGAGCATCCACCCTGACAGGGCACGGATGGCTTAGCCACAGGTTTGAACAAAACTCCCTGGAGCTATTGGAACCCAGGGGATGGCTTTGGGTGAAGGGGAGGCAGAGCCTTTTGAATTGGGATGTCATCTCTGTCTCTACGGTCATGCCCTGGGAGAAGGAAGACTACGCAGCAGAGAACCTTCCTCAGAGACACAGCTCATTCCTCTTCAAACACTTCTGCCACAGGTGACTGTCACCCACTGTGCATCTGGGAATCCTCCAGAAAATGGAAATGGTCCCCAGAGACCTCAACATCACTTTGGGTGATGCTGCTATGCGCTTTGTCATGGCATGGCATCATGGCCACTGCCTCTATGTTCACATGCAGTCCTCTCTATTGATGTAAATCCACAGCCCAAGTCAAAGGGAATGAGAAATTGTACACTCTGGATATTTGTGTATAGTATATTTCATGGGGTTTTACGGTAACAGCACAAAAGATGGTCAAGGCATTTTCAGTTGTATTGGAGGAAATATCAGGTATGCAATCTATAGAAAAACAGGGAGAGCTCTGCTGTAGGCCTCAGGTATTAGTCCATGGCATTGGCCTTGGTGGGTGAGTGGGGAGTAGAAATGGATGGGTCATGGTGGCGGGAAACAGTGTGAAAGAGTTCACGGCACCCCATTGTTCTCCCACTTCCAGAAGCTACTGTTTCCCATCACCCTTGATTGACAAGGGGCATCCCAGTCCATCTAGAAGTGTCAGAATGTGACCATCCCTCTGAACCTTCCCAGCATGCCATGGAGACTCTGAGAGACATGGTGGGTCAACTCTTAAGAGTTAGCAAACATTGCTGCTACAGTTAGACGTAAGGTTTCTCCCACAGGCTTGGGTGTTTGGTGCTGCTTTGAAGACTGAGGAACCGTTGGAAGATGGAATCTACATAAGAAAGAGGGTTTCTGATGAGCGGGGGAAGACTCAGTGGTTTATATCCCAGCCCCATTTGCTGACCCACCCATATGTGAACAAGCAGCCTCGTGCTCCTGCGCCACAGCTGAGAACGGCTTCCCACCACGGGGCACTTCCCCACAGAGATAGACCCAACCTCAAACTGAGCCCAAACAAACACTTCCTCCCTCAAGTTGATTCTTATGGGGTAGTTGGTCACCACAGCAGTGAGAAAAGCAATCCACACAGTTACCTTCCAACGTCCACCTACCCCACAGCAAGATCATCCAAGTTTGAATCGCAGACTTCATTTGGGGAGACACTGGGTCACCTCCTCCCTTGACCTCTGGGTGGCTAACCTTTCATCATGTGAGAGTCACAAGGACAGCTAATCTGCCTGAGAGAGGACGGCTGTAAAGTCTCAGTATCAAGCATCCAAACACCCCACACTCTGCATAGCAACTGGCACAGCAAAGTTTGTTTACTGTGAATATTTTTACTTTTTTGTGTCTCAAGGCCCCTACCCAACACAATGACTCGCATAATGAAGGGAAGCAACAGACGGCTGTTGAATTTACTTGGCTAAAGACTGGGTTGAATTATAAAACCTTTAAGGAAGGGAATGAAGACTTTTTTTCCCCCCTCCTCCATTCAGATTTTACACTTCTCAAGGCCGGAGAGGTGGCTCGGTGGTGAAGTCCTGGCTGTAGAGCCTGAGGACCTGAGCTCTATCCTCAGACAAAGGAGAGAGCTGGCTCCCACAAACTGTCCTCGGACCTCTATAAATGTTCTGGGGCATGCATGTCCAAGTGCATACACACACAAATAAACACAGTGTGTACGTGTGTGTGTGTGTGTGTGTGTGTGTGTGTGTGTGTGTGTGTGTGTGAAAGAGAGAGAGAGAGAGAGGGAGGGAGGGGGAGAGAGAGAGAGAGAAGGAGGGAGAGAGAGAAGGAGGGAGAGAGAGAGAGAGAGAGAGAATACGTACAAGAGAAAAAGAGAGAGAGAGATAGGTTCTTACTACATCTCCTAAGAGGTGCTGAGGTACGGTTGACTTCTTAGCCTAATTCCTCTGTGGCTTTTAATCTTATGGGGCAGGCTGACATACAGATAAAAGGTGGCCTCTTGCCAGGGGATGAGAACAGTTTGTATAGGGCAAGCAGGCACAGAGAGGTCAGGGGTCAAACCTCCTTTGACTGCTCCCTGAGTTTTAACTCCCCATGACCTCAAGACCCCATCTTACCTTTGACCCCACAGTCCCACTGACCTCATTTTTCTTATCCCCAGCACAGAAGCAAGTACCCACTCAGGGTCCTACCTCTACTATCCCCTCTGCCCAGCAGGCTGCAAACCTGTGTGCTTTGTCCCCCATGTTAACACTGTACCAACTTGACTGGGTTACAGGTGCTCAGATGCTCGACAGAGCACTGTCCTGGGGAGGGGAATCATCTGAATAATGAGAATAACACTGGACTCCCAAGTGGACGGAAAGGCAGGGGAACCTAAATGCATAGAGCATGGCCGATCGCCCAAGATGGGTGGCTCTCATTAGGCTAACAGTCTAAACAGAGTAGAGGTAGAGAGGGTGGGAAGTCCCCTCCCCCGATCCTGGCCTACACCCTGTTCCTCCAGCTTTCCAACTCCTGTGGCTCCCCTTGGGGCTTGTGTCTGTCCAGCTAGAACTCACAGCAATGGGTCCACCTATTATCTGTCATCTGTCTACCTACCTGTCTGTCTGTCTTTTTCTACCCGTCTATTTCTGTCTGTCTGTTTCTGTCTGTCTTTTGCTGCCTGTCTGTCTATCTATCATCAGTTCATCTGTCTATGTGTCTGATGGCCTTCAACTTCCAGTGGTCTAACTTCTGAGTTTTAACTGCATTCTGTTCCATTCACGAAAAGTATGCCTGCCCCAGCACACAGCAGAAGTCAGAGAATAGCTTTCTGTAGTTAGCTCTGCCTTGCATCATGTAGTGTCAACGAGGGTACTGAGGGTACCTGGAAGAGAATGGGGGACAAGAGACGCAAAGAAGGACGCCAAGACAAGCGTCTGATCAAAGCGACAATTTCATTTTTCCCCAAGGCTGAATTTATACCATAACAGGGGTAACAGAGGGAGGGGGGGAAGTGTGAAACATTTACACAGGCCAAGGACACAGTATTCATGTGGTCAGGGAATTGGTTGATCTTAACAGGATGTCAGAAAGGTCACAGGTTTGTCATATCTATTAGTCAGCAGGATGTTGGTTTTTCAGAAAGGTTACAGGTCATCACATTGGGTATCTTGACGTATCATATCATTATTCATCTTGACCACCAGATTTGTATTAGTCTTCTGCATCTGGCTGGGGATTTTCCATGAACCCAGTCATACTTAATTCTAACCATAATAATAACATTAATAATGGAGGGTTTCAAGGGCATCACTCCCAACAATGTAGGTCCCAGAGTCAACTCAGGTCATCAGGATTCACAGCAAGTACCCTTACCCTTAGCTGCATCCCAGTGGCCACTCCCTTCTTTGTGGTGGCACAGAACTGGTATGCAATGGAGTACAAGTTGCCCTTTGAATTTTGACCTTTACTTGGGCTGTTGACATAGGGTCTCTTCCCACCTCTGGGTACTGATCAGTGGTAGCTTTGGTAGCTCCCAGTCAGCCTTGTGATCATGACCCTAGGGCAGCATGTGACAAAGCTTGGACACCCAGTAGGTGGAAGTGGGAAGTGCGTTCTTGCTTAAGTTGTTTTAAACTTAAGAGGGTTAACCAGACCTAAACTAATGCTCAGGGTTGTGCGATCAGCTATTGTCCCATGACTCCACCTCTGGAGAGCTGGTTTTTCCTCTGGAGACACCACCTCCTCCCTTCATTCAGGGCTGCACGAGAGCTAAGTCCAGGAGATAGGACAGCTCCTTCCAGGCTCTGTCCCTTGCCCTGCCTTTTGCTTATGGCACTGTCTGCAACCTTGCAGTACTGTCTCCTGTCTCTACTTAAAGGAAAAACAACTTTCCAGGTGGGATTCCCCAGCCAAGTGGTTCTCAGCTGTGATGTGGGCTGTGGGTCGTATTTTGTTCCTTAGGAAGCCATCAGAAGATCTTACCTACTGTCCCTATCCAGAGCTTTTCAGGGTTGCTGTGAATGGGAAATGGGGGGAGCAGACAGCAGCCCAGTCCAGACATATAACCCCAACCCAGCTTCTATCCTGTAGACTCGGTGCTTCCATTGGGTAATCTCAATGGAGTAGATAGTGTCTTTCATATACAATCAGCGGGTGTCATAGCTCCTGAATAAGAAGTTCAGAAGCGTTCTTAAATTTTTTGATTGAATGAAATATGCTTATCCACAAAACCCTGAGTCTAAGGAAGTGCCCCTAGTGGGTCAGGGGGCAGCCCCAGTTCTTCATGGTAATCACTGACTTTACAGGAGCCTGTGAAGGAAGCCTCCTCAGACAGCTTGGGAGACCTTCCATGATCTCACCTTAGCCCCTCACTCTTACCCACCACTTGTGGATTCTGAGTTCCCCATCACACTGAAATTTCCAAAGGATTCTAAGTGCCGTTCGGCTATTGCTACTGAGCCCAGGCAAGTACAAACCCTTTGCCGACGTGGGTTTTAATCCTTACACTAACCCATCATATATACATACCTCTTGCACCCTCTATTCTATCTAGGGTTCGTTTCCCCCGCTGGCCTTCATCTCTAGGTCAGTCCAGGATCTCTGCCAGGCGGCTTCTCATTGGCTCAGGATGGACATGTGACCTAGACCAATCTCGCGAGAGAGATTCTTATTCTTCCTGATATGCGTACTTATGTTATTGTATGTGCATTCGTGATTCGTCTGCATGTATGTCTGTGTGAGGATATCAGCTCCCCTGGAGCTGGAGTTACAGATAGTCGTGAGCCCCCGTGTGGGTGCTGGGAACTGAATCCAGGTCCTCTGGAAGAGCAACCAGTGCTCTCAACCACTGAGTCATCTCTCCAGCCCTAGAGAGATTCTTAAGATTGATTTAGAGAGGAGCTTGTCAGTTCTATTAACTCTAGAACAAAAACAGAAGGAACACCCAGGGACTGCAGGAGAAGCCAGACCTACCCCGAGTACCAGGTGACCGAATCCAGCCATGCCTGAAGTCAAATCTATCCCTCAACTTCTCAGAGAAGAGAGGTACATTTCCCTCCTCTCATTTGCAACAGAAATTGTCCTTCATGTGCTTTGAAAGTGGGAAAGAGAATAGTGAAGAGGTAAGGTACAAACAGAGACAGGAGGTAAGGAGGGGCGGGGCAGGGAGAGGCGCAGATGGGGAAGCAACAAAAACTGTGACATCAAAGTTACTTTGCATAAAAATCCCAGAGAGTGGGGCTGGAGAGATGGCTCTGGGATGAGCAGCACTTACTGGTCTTGTAGAGAACCCAACTTAAGTTTCCGGACCAATATTGCTGGAGCTCCCAAATGCCTGAAACTCCAAAGGAACCAACTCCCACAACTGAGGCCGGCCACAAGGACTTGGACATTCCCACACCCAAATAAAAATAATTCTTTTAAAATAAAAAAAGGACATTTAAGTAAGAAAGACATTCTCTGTGCGTGTCAGTAACTACTTAGGGTGATGATGTCCTCCCTTACTCCTAGATGCTCAGTGTTCCTCAGTATTCAGTCGCACGGAAAAATTACACTTAATAATGTGGCTGTGTCCTCTGGACTGAACTGCCCAAGTTTCTATTTGATGTAATTAGGAAATAACACCACCAACCAGTTTACCAGGTTTTTAAAAAAAAAATTCTAGTGGACACATTTGTCTCTGTCCACGTGTTTCTTAAGTATCACTTGTCCTCCTTCTGGAAGAAAAATATCCAAACACATTCTTGTTTTTGTGTTGACTCTGAGGCAGAGCTCCTAAGGACTAATTTTCCAGATTACTCATCTTATATCTCGTGTCATTAATTCCACACATGTGAAAAACATATAATTATACCCACCTTATTAGTACTGAATAAAATTCTGTATTTTTCAAGTGTACTAATAGGGGAGCTGGCACTAGACTTGTGTACCCAAATGAGGTTTCTGAACTTCAGAGTAATTTCAGTTACCTCTGTTTACCATCAGAAGTACCCAGCGAAGTGCAGTACTCTACACTTGACAAATGTTCCCAGTCCCTTCCTCTGTATCACAGCGAATGGCCCACAAGACAAATTCTGTGTCGTACAACTCCTCGTTACCACAGCAGTGGGATGGAGTGTGTGTGCAGGAGCAGTTCCCAGGAACCCCAGCGCTTGCTCTGAGAGGATCTGTGAAAGCAGAACTGTGGGGTCCAGTGGGGTGTAGTCTGAAGGCACTGAGCATGCTGAAGGCTCTTAGAAGTCCTGCAGCAAGGAAGGCTATTGGCTGGCTCTCCAGAAGGCCTGTCTATGGGGTCCAGTTACTGCCAACCCCCTCTGAGGGATCCTATCAAGTACATGCCAGAGGGCAGCTCAAAGGGTTTGAGGCTTCTTTATCTGAAGAACGGGAGTGTGGTTGTCTATCATGGAAGATGCTTCAAGGATCCAATAAGGAACCTTCTCTTCCTGCCCTCTTTGGGAGGTTCTTAGTTTCTGTGTGTTCCCTTCTTTGCTGAGCAAGAGATAAAGGTCTGTCTTTAGGGACTCTCTCTGGGTCAGAGAATGTGCTAATTCTCATGAATAATTGGACTCCTACCTCCCCAGAGGGTTGGTTCAGTGTCACTTATTTGGGCTCCATGCTATGGGGGCCAAGTAAAGGCTGTACCTGTTCCATGCTCTCCCAAATAGCCTCTCTTCCTTGTGGTGCAGGTAAGTTTTAAATATCAACTTGTCTCAAGCTCCCATAGTTTGGGAAGAGGGTTTCAATTGATGGATTGCCTAAATCGGGTTGGCCTGTGAGCACAGCTATAGAGGGTCTTGACTGCTAATGTGTGAAGACTCAGCCCACTGTGAGCGGCACCATTCCCTAACCAGATAAAAGCAGAGAAAGCTGGCTGATAGTTAAGCAGAAGGCAAGCAAGGATCTATGTGTCTATATCTTCTCTCTCTCTCTCTCTCTCTCTCTCTCTCTCTCTCTCTCTCTTTCTCTCTCTCCCCTCTCTCTCCTCTCTCTCTCCTCTCTCTCATCTTCCTCTCCCTCTCTTCCCCTCTCTCCTCTCTCCCCTCTCTCTCCTCTCTCCTCTCTCTCATATTCCTCTCCTCTCTCTCTCTCTCTCTCTCTCCTCTCTGTCTCTCTGTCTCTCTGTCTGTCTGTCTCTCTCCTCTCTGTCTCTCTGTCTCTGTCTGTCTGTCTCTCTCTGTCTCTCTGTTCTGTCTCTGTCTCTGTCTCTCTCTCCTCTCTGTCTCTCTGTCTCTGTCTGTCTGTCTCTCTCTGTCTCTCTGTTCTGTCTCTGTCTCTGTCTCTCTCTCCTCTCTGTCTCTCTGTCTCTCTGTCTCTGTCTGTCTGTCTGTCTCTCTCTGTCTCTCTGTTCTGTCTCTCTCTGTCTCTGTCTCTGTCTCTCTCTCTCTCTCTCTCTCTCTCTCTCTCTCTCTCTCTCTCCCTCTCCCCCACCCTTAACCCTGGCTACAATGCTCTAAGCTGTTGCCTGCACTTTTCCTGCAATGATGAACTGTACCTTGGAGCTGGGAGCCAAATAAACCCTTTTCCTCTCGTAAGCTTCCCTTTTCTCCAGGTGTTTGCCATAGCCATACGTTAGTCAGTTCTCAATCAAGTGTCTCCCATCTAGCGATTTCCAGAAAGAGAAAACAAAACCTACAGCAGATGGCCACAGGGCAGTGACCGAGTCACAGGTTCAGGTGGTGACTGGGAGACCTTGCCAGAAGCCAGTGATTGTGCTCAGTACAGGACCCATGGCTCTCCCACAAGGAGGTTCGTGGGTAAAGGAACCAATCAGTCTCCCTCATGCCAAGCTCCCTCACTCAGCCTGAGTCTTGATGAGGATGGAGACTGTCCTATGACTTCAGTCCTGTGAGGACCCAGCTACCCTGGCAGCTCTTGTATGACTGGGTCATCACTTCTGTGATGTTGGCAAGAGACTTACTGTACCCAAAGGTTGACCGTCCAGTGGAAGACTGGAGTTCTGAGAATTGCTGTCCATGTTAAACCACTCTGGTTTTCCCCTAGTCTCACGCTGTCTGTTGTGTCAGCATCTGCTGGAGTTGCTGCCAGGGGAAGGCAGAGAGTAAGTTGGAAAAGCCAAGTCTAACCCAGAGTGGGCAAGGATACCACAGAGGAAGTAGCCATTGTAGACAGAAGCCATTCTGCAACCTAATGCTACTTCTTCTGTCCCCTTACGCATAGCAGTCACTGGTCAGCAGGACTCCTCGTGGTGAGGAAGCCATGTCAGGATCCAGGCTGGTGTGCAGATGTGAAAGTAGAGAAGACGATTGAACAGTTGGTAGACAGTCCCCGCTGGAGAGAGGAGAGAGGGGTGAGTCCTCCTGGGAAAGGTACTTTCTTGACTTACATATCACTAGGTCTCCAGAGTATCTACACATCGGGGTAGAAAGCCACACTTTGTGGCCTTCACTGTCCCTCAGAGAGTATGGGCCCTGGCTTCATTCATGTCGACACCATGTCTTGCTCTAGAATTTCCCACAGTACTCTGGATGAAGCCATACCAGGAGCCAACAATGTCCACTCTCCCTGTTATATACTCTCCCGCCATGAGATCCGCCTCAGTTCACTTCTGGCTATTTCTAACATTCAGCCATCTTTTAAGGGTGCATTAATTCTCTCTTGCTGATATAACAAATCATTTCATGTTTAGAGGTTTAATAAAGCATTGCAAAGTTATTGCCCCGCAAATATGAAAGTTACAAGTCTGTCTGAGTATGGTGGGCCTTTACAATCTGCAAAATCCCATTCCTTTCCAGGCCTCCAGAGCAAATCATGTCATTCCCAAAGCTGCCTGCTTTCCTTGGCTCTGGGCCGCACCCCCCATCTGGGCTTCATCCTGGTGTGTCTTTTACAGACTCTCCTGTCTCATGCTCACGAAGTCCCTGTGGCCACTCTGGACTCCCAAGGATCATCAGAGGTCACCTCTCTATGTGCACGGACTTTGAATGAATGAGGTAACATGATCGCAGGCTTTGTAGGTACCACATGGAGATCTTATTCTTCTGACCGCAATGATCAAGGCCAAAAAGGTGCTGGATCCCTTTCAACTCCTCATGGCCTGCTCTTCTGCCTGCTGTCCATCACACTGACAGACTCCTCTGAGTTGTACTTTCCCAGAATTCCACAGAACCGTGGTTCCCATATGGTATGAAGCCATACGATTGCTTTGGCCAGTGAGTTGAAAGCAAAACAATATGCAGCACTTCCTGGGGAGAACATTAGGTTTTGAGTGTGAAACCTTCCAGAGCCTGCCCAACTGGGGACCATCGGAGATCAAATACAGGATGCCTGGCTACGTCTGAAATTCGGGCAAACATCCAGTTTCCAAACGTGTTTATCTGGAACTCAAGTGGAACTGAGTATCTAGTTTGCACTTGCTGAGTCTGACAGCTTCAAGAGTGAACAAGGCATGAAAGTCTACTCATACAGTCACACGTGAGACTTGTCTGACACCAGGTAAAGACCTGTCCTTTCTTCCCACTGCTGGCCCTTGCTTAGCAGCCACCAGCATAGAGATGGAATGATCAGCCTTCCTCGAGCAAAAGACCAGGTAAAGCTGTGAGCCCTGGGACACAGTTTTATCCACAGAGCCTGGAGCAGCCTTGACTGGCAGCTGATTCATCAGGCCCAGGTGCCCACACCTACTACATATGCCAGGCTGCTGAGGCCCAGGTGTGGATGACGTGTCTGTCTTATGCTCACTTATCCAGAACTCAGGGCGACCAGAGAGATCCAATAGGTATTTGTAGCACACAGCAAAACCCTCTCCTTCAGGCATGCGTGGTGACATTCTTTCCTGTTAAATATGTCAGTTTCCGAGTGAAAGAGTACAGTATGCCATGTCTGTAGAAATCATGGAGGGTGGAGTCCAGCCCATGAACTACCTAAAGGTCGCTCAAAGGCAGCTACTTCAGTCTTCCTTGGACTTTATTAGAACTATGACATCTCTTGTGTCAACCCTTCTCTCGCCTCTCCGGCCCCATCCCCTACCTCAGACCTATAAAGTCCAAATCTGAGTTCTAGAAAGATCCTCAAGTGCTCTGTTCAGAAGTATGATGTGGGAGTAGTGACCATCAGGCTTGACTGCCTTTAGAGTAACGGGGAAACTCTCACATGGGTCCCCTGTGTAGCCTAACTTGCCAGAAAGTCCCCAGCTGTGGGTATCTTTTAAGCCATACATGTGGTGATTCTGTTGTGCAGCCAGGCCTCACAAAACCTTTCTTTCCAGGTTCCTCCCCTGGGCCAGGCTCAGCCCTTCCTATACGGAACACAGCAAGCCCATGAAGGTCACAGAAGGAGAGCTGTAGGGAAAGAGGTATCCCCAAGACGAAGGGCTTGATAACTGGAACCCCCATAAGCAAGCATACATTCACAAGTCTCATTAACATACAGTCACACGCTGTGTTTATAACGATAGAGTTGCCAAAAAAATGGGCGTCAGTAAAACAAACCGTATTGTCATGATGGTTATTATTATTGTAACAAAACTTTAACATTTCCTACCCCTCTGCCAGTGCAGTCACAATGCATAATGCATTTGCAATTGCTTCCAGCTGTCTCCCCGCTCCATGAATGGGGACACTTTGGTAGACGCAGCCTTCAGCCTGCCTTGTGCATTTGCATGAGAAGCAGCCATCTTCCCATTCATGAGTACAGGCTCCTCTGGGGAGTAGTAGGTGCACGCTCTCACCCTCCTGAGCCCGGAGGTCCACAAAGCTACAAGACAAGTAGATGCAAGACAAAATGGACTCTGCACCAAGCCTGAAGACCTGCTTCAAGTTCTTCTTATGCCCTAAGTCCTGGTAAGGTGGCTGAGCTGTCTTCCCTGTGTCCTTACCTGAAGAAGACAGGCCAGGCTGATGACATCAAGTGACTGTCAGGAGATCCAAAGGAAGCAGAGCTCTAGTATATATACATACATATATACATATATACATGCATACATGCACACACACACACACACACACGCATGCATACATACATACACACACACACACACACACACACACACACACACATTGTGCCACAGCAGAAAGGTCCTGTAGCACAAGGCTAGGGTGGTATGACACCTCAGAGAGACACCTCTATCTCCCAACTCCTTTTATTTCCATGTTTTCAGTGCAAAGTGAGAGGAAAGGAAGGTTGGGTACATGGGTGGGTTGGTAGGAGGGTGTGTAGATGCATGGACCGCTGGATGGAGATGTCTTCATGCATGCATGATTGAATGGACTGTTAACCGAGGGAGAAGGGGAGATGATTAAATGACATGAGTAAAGGAAAAATTAAAGAGACAAATCGATGGGAGGACGACGCGTTCCTGGAGGGGTGAATGTCTAGATGAGAGGCCGGGTAAATGTGTAGATGGACAGGAGTATGAGGAGATGCTGGGTGGATGTACAGGCAGATGAATGGATACGTGGGGATGGACGGATGAACGTGATAGGATTTTTTAATGTTCATATTTATTTTATGTGTGTAAGTGTTTTGCGTGTGTGTGTGTGTGTGTGTGTGTGTGTGTGTGTGTGTGTATGTGTGTGTACCCCACCAGCATGCCTAGCACCTGCAGAGGTCAGAAAAGGACATCAATCCCCTTGCACTGGAGTTACAGATGGTTGTGAGCTGCCATGTGGGTGCTGGGAATTGAACTCAGGACCTCTGGGAAGTGCAGCCAGTGCTCTTAACCACTGAACCATCTCTCCAGCACTGTGGATATAACAAAATCTGGACAGGTGTCCTGCCTGTCGCTGCTCTAAGTCAATTGTTCAAACGCTGTCTGTCCTGCTGTCACACAAGCATTGAGTCTGGTCTGCAAGACCTTTGTTGCCACCAAAGCGATCACTTTCACTGGAACCTTCTCTCCCTCATGGTTTCCCCTCAGCCCCATGGGGGTGCTCTCCCTCCCCTACTCCTCAGATCTCATGGTGGTGGAGGTGAACCACAATCCATTTAGGATGCTAAGTCCACCTCATAAGCCTTTCCCTTGAACTCCCCTTAATTTTCCAGGTGGACTCAAGTTTATTAAGAATTTACCTGACTGCAGCCACGTTATCCTAAGGACCACACCTCGGGAAATGTTATTGTCCAGACTTTCCTGGAGACATAACCTAGGCTCCAACTTGCCCGATAGCCCACCAGGGAGACTGCAATCTGAATTCATGTCTTTAGACTAGGCGTCTACTATCCTCTTGTGTCTCTGGTCATCAGGACCGGTCTACACCAAAGGACAAGATCTGTCTACAACATGGGGGTGCTTACAGCAACTTGGCTGTGCCATTGCTAAATGTTACCTCTTAGCATCCACACTGCCCTGCTCAAAGTTTGACCCCTGCCTGGACTGTGTCCTTCCCAGGCTAGGCACAGAGCACAGTGAAGCATTGTGGCTTTTAGATTCAAGTCAGAGCCCTGGCATTCGATTCCACTGTGAACACTAGTTGGTCAGAATAGCCCATTAAAGCAGGGCCCCCACAGGGTCGAAAAACTTGAATGTTTTTAATTTATCAAACTTTTCCTCCAACCCCCTTGGCTCTTGGGTGTGGAGGAACCTGTGGCCTGATTCCTGGAACACCATAAACAATATCTGTGGCTTCCTTAGAGCGCTTCCAGAATGCAAAGATAGGTGTGAAATTGTTTTCCCCTCCCCAGGAAGCCTCTACACTACCTCAGCCACAGCTAATCTGACAGCAGTTCCCACAGCAGCCAGCCTCCCTTCCTACATCTTCTCAGAGCCTTCGTGTTGAGTTGGCGCAAAGCAGCTCACTTTCCACACGTTTCCCCTGACTGACATGAAATGTGTGCTATTTGGTTAATGTAGTCCTTCATGGGACTGGGCAACTCTGAACAAGGAAAACTGAGCAAATCAAGCGACTCCCGGTAAAACCATCGACTGCCTGGTGAGGTGAGGGGACAGGTGTGGTGTATAGCAGCCCAGCCAGAGGAGACCCAGGCAGCTTTTAGGGGCTAACAGAGCAGAGAAGTGGACCCACAGATTCAGCAGAGAACAATTAAGAATGTTGCTACTATAATTTAAAGATGACACTGACTGCAGACTCCTTTAATGCCACCATCCAAGTGCCAAAAGTCAAGAATGGGGACTGAGAAGACACTCACTGGGACAGTCTGGGTCTATACCACTTCATCACTTACTAGCCACGTGACCTTGAACCAGCCAAGGTTAAGATGGAGATGTCAATGATCTCATCAAGCTTCTGGAATGCGAGAGATTGTAGGGGTAGGTAAGGGAGCACAGAGTGGGTGCTGTTGTCTCTATCTTTGAGGCTGGTTGCTGGTGCTTCCTCTATATTTCTGATTCATGACAGAGATATCTTATCTCTGTCCTCTCTAACACCTCCCATTAATATTCCGGGGATAACACAGATGTGGCTCAATCAATAAGTCCTCGTCATCCAAGCATGGGTACTAAAGTTTGACCCCAACACCTACATAGGTAGGTAGATAGATAGATAGTGTCTAAGTTAGGGTCTTATTGCTGTGAACAGACACCATGACCAATGTAAGTTTTATAAAGGACAACATTTAATTGGGGCTGGCTTACAGCGTCAGAGGTTCAGTCCATTATCATCAAGGCGGGAGCATAGCAGCATCCAGGCAGGCATGGTGCAGGAGGAGCTGAGAGTTCCACATCTTCACCTGAAGGAAGCCAGGAACAGACTGAGCATTCTCAGGCAGCCAGGAGGAGGGTCTCCAAGCCCACCCTACAGTGACACACTTCCTCCAACAAGGCCACACCTTCTAATAGTGCCACTCCCTGGGCCAAGCATATGCAAACTATCACAGATAGATAGATGATAGATAGATAGATAGATAGATAGATAGATAGATAGATAGATAGATACATACATACATACATATATACATACATACATAGATAGATTCATGGATGGATGGATAGATAGATACATACATACATACATACATACATACATACATACATACATACATACAGAGATAGATACATAGATTCATGGATGGATGGATAGATACATACATACATACATACATACATACATACATACTGAGATAGATACATAGATAGATTCATGGATGGATGGATAGATAGATAGATAGATAGATAGATAGATACATACATACATACATACATACATACATACATACAGAGATACAGAGATAGATACATAGATAGATTCATGGATGGATAGATAGATAGATAGATAGATAGATAGATAGATAGATAGATAGATATAAAGAATACAGAGACAGATACATAGATGGATATATAGATAAACACTTCGATACTTAGATAAACAAAACAAACAAGCCAGCTGTTGTAGCAGCATGTGGCTGTAATCCCATTACTGAGGGGGTGGAAACAGGAGAATGGCATAGCCTTGCTGGCCAATAGGTCCAGCTGACATAGAACACCCTGAACCCGGTGAGAGCCCATCTCAAACTGTAGAAGAAGCATGGAGGATGACACCTAACGTTGACCTCTGACCTCCATGCATGCTGGTTTGTGGCTTGGGCAGGTGTGTTCTCTTCTCCAAAGTAGAATTTACAACCTCTTCAGATCCTTTAAAATCCTGGCACTTACCACTTTCCCCGCTTACCCTTTGGTAGTTGTTTTCCTTTGATTGAAGGAAAATGAGGAAAACCAATCGCCCACGTTCAAGCACTCACTCATGCACACATACCTACACACACAAACACACACACACACACACACACACTCCCCTGTTAGCACTCACTGTCCTACACAAATGGTAGGTCAGGCTGCAGCACCCTTTCCGGTTCAAAGCAACATGCTTCAATTTTAATTGCAAATCCTGGGCCTCTTTTATGAATTACATTTGGTATTCAAAGAGAGGGAAATGCAGAAGTCAAGAGATCACTTACAGAAGACATTTCCTAATGCACATAACCAAGTCTCCTGAAAAATCAAACCGAAGGCTGCACAAAACTGGTCAGAAACCCGAAGTCAGCTGTGACTCTCAACTGGTGTAAGGTTGAGGTTTGCAGCAGTCCTTAGCTGGAGTCCCACAGCAAGAGTGGGGTCTTTGTGTTTCGTTTTGGCAGAAACACAGAGGGACTTGCCAGTCAGTCTGCTGAAAGATGCTGGATTGTATCTAGTTGTAATGAAATACGCATAATGTGTACTTAATAGAAACCAACACCTCGGCTGGAAAGAAAGAAACGTCTTCTAAATCAAGGAGTACGTGCCGGAAAATCGAGGAAACGGAAGTTACCTTTACTGTTTGCTTCTCTTAACCAAGAAGATGATCGCTGGTAGAAACAAACAAAAAAAAACAAAAAACGCAACAACAAAAACTTCATCGGATTCTGTCTTAGATGTTGGTGGCGTTTTCTGACTCATGGGTGGGTTTGTGGTCCTGGAGGGGTGCCTAGACATTGTAATTCCCAAGAATTATAATTAACAAGAAAAAAATCACTCATTTATTTACATTCCCATTTGAACACCAGATAAATTATTTGCTGGAAGCCCCTTAATGGTTTCAAAGTACATAATTATCCAACACACTGATCCTACTTTCAGAGGACAGAAACTACAACAAAACGACCCCCCCAAAAAAAACAACCCCTCCTTCCTGACAACCCTTGCTAGACATATCTTCTATGGCTTTTTAAAGTTATATTGGTTTTTTAAAATATCAAAATATTTTATGCAAAATATTTCTTTTTTAAAAAAAATTCTATCTTGCTCTTGGGAGATCGTACGTGCGATTGTTAAGGACATGCTGCAGATTGCAATAAATTCTGAAATTAACACTGAATATATTTTCATATTATGTTTACATATGGGTAGGGTTTTTTTTAGACTCCCTATCTTTTTTAGATTTATGAGATTCTCTACAATAAGATTTCGTGTGAGTATATTTAAATTTCATATGTGTATGTATTTATATACACAGAGAACAAGATTACACACTTGCTTTAATTTCTCCCAGTCTTAAAAGCTCATAAAATATTTAAGCAGTTTCTGAACCAGAACAGAAATGCCTCAAACTGTTGTTTAAAATGATACCCGACCTCCATCTTCCCATGCTAATGAATGGGGCAGCTGTAACCAGGAGGGGGTTCAAGCAAAGGAATCCGTGCTTAGCCCTGTTCTCTGCCCACCTTCCCCCCACCTCTGAACTTAATCCAGATGCTTACAAAATGCATCATCGATCTTTTTCCTCACTTTCCATCATCCCACTACTGAAAGTCTTGCCTAAAGGGTGGGAAGAATGAACGACTGGCCAACTGGCAAACAGCTAGAGGTCAGTGGACTCAAAGGGCGACCAGCTCCTTCCTTCTTTCATCCTTTTAACACACACTTCCTGAGAACTTGCTATGAAGAACGCCCTTGGGCCTAGGGCTAGGATGATGAACAAGTTGAAGGTCCCCCCCCCCCTTATAGAGTCTGAAAATTGAGACAGGGTTGGTGACACACTGGACGTCAGAAATTCCAGCACCAGCAAGAAAAACACGTGTTCCAGTACGTGATCTGAGAAGACCATCCCTCAGGAGGTGACCCTTTTGCTGAGGAGAACAGGTAGCAGGTGAAGACACAGAGGAATGCAGGTGAGAGAAACTGCCCATGTGAAAGCCCTGGCTAGAGAAGAGGCCTAGGATATCCAGGCAAAGAAGTTCAATGCCACTACAGCACAGGCTGGCATCGGAAGCGTGGGCAGAGGCACTATGGTGCTAAGTTACTTTTTAATGTGATCCTTGTTGCTACTGAAGTGCTCAAGGAAGGTGGACTTAAAGGAGACTGCCCACCTCTCTCATCTGCAAGGATTGCTTGGACTCCTTTATAGGCAAAGGGGACATAAGCTATCAATCTAGAGGTCACTGGCCATTTAAGGTGACAGATGCATAGCTCTGGTAGCTTAAATGGGAAATGTCCTTGACAGGTTCACTACATATTAGAACACTTGGTCCCTGTTGTTGGTGCTGTCTGTCTAGGGAGGTTTAGAAGATTTTAGGAAGTGGAACTTTGGTGAAGGAAGTAGGTCATGTAGAGAGGGGTGGGTTTTGAGGGTTTATAACCTTGACCCATTGGATCATGGCAAATGGGAACCTTTTTCCAGACTTAGACCAGTTTGCAGAACCAGAACCCCCGACAGCCAGGGACAGCCAGGTCCCCCGAGGAGGGACTTTGCTAAAAATACCTAAAATGTTTTACTGTTAGCCTTGATCCAGTCCTCTCTTTGAGGGGCCTACAGCCTTTAACAAGGGTAACTTTATACTCGGGAAAGGAAACAATCAGACTTTCAGGAATCTATTGGATACTGGTTCTGAATTGACACCTGTTCTACAAGATCCCAAGAAATATTGTGGCCCTCCAGTTAAAGTAGGGGCTTATGGGGGTCAGGTGATTAACGACGTTCTGGCTGAAGTCTGACTCACGGTATGTCCAGTAGTCTCTGCCCTCATCCTGCGTTTACTCCTCCAGTCCCAGAGTGGATAATTGGGACAAATATACTTAGAAGTTGGTGAGTAAGAGGAGGAGGAGTGGGGGGGGGAGGAGTGGGGGGGGGAGGAGGAGGAGGAGGAGGAGGAAGCACATTCCTGCAGGAATTGCAGAAATTAGTGTCACTGTCAAGGACTTGAAAGATGCAGGGGTGGTCATTCCCACCACATATCCCTTTAACTCTCATATTTGGCCAGTGCAGAAGACAGGTGGATCATGGAGACTGAGAGCTGACAATCAAAAACTCAATCGTTGTCAATCATAGTGACTCCTGTGTTAGATGTGGTGTCCTTACATAAGCAGATTAACACATCTCCTGGCACATTGTATGAAGCTATTGGTCTAGCAAATGCCTTCTTCTCCATACCCATCCATAAAAACCACCAAAGCAATTTGCTCCCAGTTGGCAAGGCCAGGAATAGACATTCACGATTATATCTCAAAGCTATAATTCTCTAGTTCTATGTCATAACTAAGTTCAAAGGGATCTTAGTTCTTTGCCTCTTCCATGAGATATCACACTGGTGCACTATACTGACCACATTGTGCTCACCAAGTGAGCAGGAGGTAGCAACCATTTTGGACACTGGAAACATATATACACCTCAGAGGATGGGAAATAAAGTGAACCAAAATTCAAGGGCCCTCTACCTCAGTGAAATCCCTAGGAGTCCCATAGTACAGAGCACGCAGAGAGATTCCATTTGAGGTTAAGGATCAGTTACTGCCACGGGCCTTCCCACCATCAAGAAAGAAGCCTAATGTTTAGTGGGTCTATTTGGATTCTGGGGACAGTGCATTCTTCACTGGGGTGTGTTACTCCAGCCCGTATACCAAGTGACTTGGAAAGCTGCTCCCTTCGAGTGGATCCTGGCACAGGAGAAGACTCTTCAACAGGGCCAGACTACCACCTTGGACCACATGACCCAACAAGGCTGATGGTACTTGTCCTACTGGCCTAGAAGATTTGGTTCCGGAGTGGTGAGTGCTTCTGCCAGGAGACAAAACGTAGGTCCTGTTGAACTAGAAGCTCAGACTTCTCCCTGACCAGTTTGGGCTTCTGATGCCTTTAAGCCAACAGGCTAAGAAAGGAGTAACAGTGTTAGGAAAGTATGATCTACTCCAGACCACCAAGGGGAAATTGGGTTGCTTCTCTACCACAGAGGTAAGGATTGTGTCTGGAATGAAGGAGATTCCTTAGGGCATCTCTTGCTGCTACCATGTCGTGTGACTAAAGTCAGTGGGAAACAACAACCTAATTCAGGCAGGATAACAAAGGGCACAGACCCATCAGGAATGAAGGTTTGCATCACTCCTCCAGGAAAAGGACCAAGACCTGCTGAGGTGCTTACTGAGGGTGGAGAAAATACAGAACCAGTAGAAGAGCAAGATAGTTATAAACACCAGCCAACGCCATGTGACCAGTTGCAGAAATGAGGATTATAATTGACACGAGTGTGTTTTTGTCATATTTCATTGAGAATCTACTTGTACAGATATCTGTGTTTTCTTTCCTCGGCTTCTTTGCTATGTAATATATCTTAGGGTTTATGTTGCTGTGAAGAGACACCGTGACTTCAGCAACTCTTAAAAAAAGAAAAGCATTTATTTAGGGCTGGCTTACAGGTTTAGAGGTTCTAGAAGGCAAGGCAGCACACAGGAAGATAGGGAGCTGGAGAAAGAGCTCTAAGAGTTCTACATCTGGATCTGCTGGCAGCAGAAAGAGAGTGACGCCGGGCCTGGCTTGAGCTTCTGAAAGCTCAAATCCCACCCCCAGTGACTCAGTTCCTCCAACAAGGCCACACCTCCCAATAGTGCCAGTCCCTATGAGCCTATGGGGGGCCATTTTCATTCCAACCACCATAATGGAACATGGAGAGACTATCAGTGGTTATCGTATTTAAGTTTGAGTTAATAAAAGGATGTCCTTCAAGGGACATTGCCAGTTAGTCTAAATTTATAATGCGTTTGTGACTGTATGAGAGGTGATTATGTCATATGAGAAATAAACATGAGAAGACAAAATATATAATGCAGTTGCTACTGTACCTGGTACAGTTACATTGCGTTAGGCATAATTATGGCCTGGTTATTATTTTCATATGAAAATTCAGCATGACATAAGAAAATGTGACTGTGTTTCAAAATGACAAGAGAGGGACTTTTGATAGCAAATCTCAAGTTGTCAACAAGACTCCATCTGGAATTAACTAAAACCCAAAGGTCTGGGCACACCTGTGAGAGCTGCTCTCTTTTCTTTTCTTTTTAAAGATTTACTTATCTATTTTATGTGTATGAGTACACTGTCACTGTCTTCAGACACACCAGAAGAGGGCATTGGATCCCATTACAGATGGTTGTGAGCCACCATGTGGCTGCTGGGAATTGAACTCAGGACGTCTGGAAGAGCAGTCAGTGCTCTTAACCGCTGAGCCACCTCTCCAGCCCCAAGAACTGTTTTCTTAATTAAATCATTTGAAGTGGTAAGACTCGCTTCTAATCTGGATCTTTGAGGTGGGAAGATATACCTTCAATCTAGATCTTTTGAGGTGAGAAGATCCACCTTTAATCTCAGCCACACCTTCTGCTAGCAATGTCTAAAGGAGGCAGAAGAAGAAAGTTCACTCTCTTTGCCTGCTTGCTTTCCCTCCCACTAGCAAGCCCATCCCTTCACTGGCATCAAAGCCCACTTCTTCAGGATTCCAATGTAGACTGAAGACAGCTGAGACATCCAGACTCAAGAACTGAGCAGCTACTGGACTCTTGGACCATCCATTGGTGGGAGAGCCATTGTTGAACGAGCTAGACCACGGCCTGTAAGCCATTCTAATAGATCTCCAATAGATATTTATATACAGTGCATAAGTCCACCCCCTCTAGAGAATTCTGACTAATACTCCACACTCCCAGTTCATTCTGTCTGCTTCATGTTTGTGACTGAAGATGTGAAGATCTCTCCCCTTCCCACTTGGCTGCCTACTGAGATGCCTCTCATGTCATCATGGATTCTTTCCCTCTGGAACCATAAACCAAGATAAACTGTTTCTTCTGTCAACTGCCTTGATCATGATGTGTTATCACATCAACCCCAAATACTAATACAGCAGCCTCCAGTGAGGGTGGGGGAGGGAGGGAGGGTTGAGAAAAGCCATGGCTTTAGGAAAGGCCACTTGGGCACACATAACCCACCCAACGCATGGTTTCAGGGCGGAAGAAGCTAAACATGCCTCATCTTTCACATCTGTGACAGGCTCAGTCATGTCTCCACTAAACTAATGTGTAGAAGCTTCTCTGAATGTGACTGCACAACAGACCTCCTTATCCAGGGGTACACATTCCAGGACCCCTGATAGCTGCACATCTTTGAGTAGGTGCTCACTGCCCTTTGAAAGGTAGTGGGTAGGTAGTCTTGGGTCTCATCTCAAGGATGGTGATCATAGGAAGAATTTTAGCTTAAGCTGTATTAGTTAGTCCACCCACCCATCCCTAGGGCAAAATACCATCTTAACAGGAAGAGTTGATCTTGAGGATACAGTCTGTGTACTGCAGGGGGAGGGGCGTGTCAACAGGAGCGTGAGGCAGCTGGTGACATCACAGCCAGGGATCCGAGAAAGATGTGTGTTGGTGTCCAGCTTCATCACTGTTTTTTTTAATTCAGGACCCCATCCCAGGGAATGACATCACCCATATTTGAGGGGATTCTCCTCGTCTCTATTAAGGTAATCTAGAAAATTCCTTACAGGTCACGCCCAGAAGCTTTTTTATTTACAGTGATGCCAAATCTCATCAAATTGAGCACCAGATCGTCAAGTGAGAATCCCTTGAACACAGCGTGGCAGAGCACCATCCGCCGTTGGCTCACACAAAAGTGCTACCGAGTGAGTTAACGGGCGGGTAGCATATACCACACGGACACTTTTGGACAAAGAGACAACGCATGAGATGATGGTACTGCGGGCACCCTGACTTCTGAATTCTGTCATGGAAGCCTGAGAAATCAACCACGCTGCTCAGCATCCAAACAGAAGCTGCATGCAGTGAGAATCAGAGCCCTGGACCAGCCACTTGGAGCACTGGGAAACCCAGCTCCGAGCGAATTTCCATGTGTTGTCAGGAGACTGTGCTGCCGGAGAGCATCGCATCCGGGCCACTGGATTCCCTCAGTGAGCAACGAAAATGTCAAATAGGTGTGCCTTGGCATACAAGCCATTGGCATTTCCGTAGACAAAACTTTTCATTAAAAGAAATTGCAAGGACAGCCTGGCGTGACTCCAAACCTTGAGGGAGGTGCGGGTGCTGCACCGTAAGCCCCCCGGCACAGAATCGGTGAAGAGCTACACATCCGTGGTCAGAGGCTTGGGTGGAAAATATGGGGTGGGAAGCCATTGCTTAAGACACAATTGTGTGATTACGTTCCTCTTACCACCCCTCCACGCAACCATCAATTCTCTGGCTCTTCCGCCCGTCTGCCAATCACATCACACGGCAGCGGTCAGATGCTTCACACCAGGCTTACCCCTTACTAAGTAAACATCGCGTTCGTCTTGGTTCTCTGTTGCAGCTGAAATTGGCATACAATAAAAAGAGCAA